>NW_015387493.1:123629-202100 GCF_001527695.2 Protobothrops mucrosquamatus | reverse complement strand
ATATATATATATATATATATATATATATATATATATATATATATATATATATATATATATATATATATATATATATATATATATATATATATATATATATATATATATATATTCTATTTATGTTATTATTACTTGTAGATTATGTTAAGTACAGAGGAATCGCATTCTTGCAAAGAATCATTCCATTTAGTCGCTGCTAAAAAAAAACAAAACCCTTTTAAAAAGATTGACCAGATTTGTGCTACATTTGCATGTATTAATTTAATATTATAGATTTGGCTTTTGAAATAATTTAATTAGAAATGCATTATGTTTCACTGAAAAGGAAACATTTTGATCAGATGATATAGATGAATGTAGATGTTACTCTTCTTCCTTGTTAGAAATTTTCATTTTTGTATGTTATTATCTACCTATTTATTTGTTTATTTAAATTTCTAAAGAAGACTCTGGGCTACTTACAAAATACAAAAACAATAAAAACATTAAAAACATACAACGCAATGGAGGACACTGAACTAAAATAATCATAACAACCCGGGGTCTCACAAACATATTAGCCTCAGACCTGCGATCAAAGCCAGGTCTTAAGGGCTTTTCAGATACTCAGAAGAGAAGGCATTTCCTAGACCTATGTGTATGTGGAGGAGAAGATGCCCCACCCAAGGGCAAGGATGATGACAGCAAAGAGTTGCTTCATTGGTCCTGTTAAGATGACAATAGCTAAACTTCACTGGTCCTCTTAAGATGACAACGTTTAATAGAAGGGACCTGGAGTGCATCCACTCTGCCAGAACATACTGGGAAGGCAGAGACAGTTGGAGATAAGCGATCCCTCAGATATCTGGGCCCCATGCCATGAAGGCCTTTGAAGGTAACTGCCAGAATTGTTGATGAATTGAGTCGTGCCTGGAAACCAACTGGCAACCAATGCAGTTTGCATATCAGCAGTGATGGCCATGGTCATACTTGAAAACCATCCATTACTGCTTGTGACCGTGCATTTTGTACCAGTTGTTGCTTCTGAATGGTCTTCGAGGGAAGCCCCATATACAGCAAGCTTCCGTGATGAGATGAATCAAGGCATGAATAACTTGAAGGGGGCATAACTGGCACACAAGATGAACCTCTTCAAAGTCCTCTGGGCCACAGCTGCCAACTGCTCTTTGAGCTGTACCCCTCCAAAACTAACGAGGGAAACATCCCTGACTCTGGGGGGACTAAACAGCCACAGCCACTCAGTCTTGTCAGAATTAAGCCTAAGTCTGTTCCATCCTATCTAGGCCTGAACAGCTTCCAGACACTGGGTCAGTATCTCGATAACTTCACCTGCACAAACTGGGATTGAGATTGTCAGTGGCTCTGGGTTCAGGCTATTGCTTCTTATTGTGGATGAAAGCCTTGGTTCTGGCATGAATAACTGAGATATACTGTAAATGGATAGAAGGAGGGATTGCCACTTGGAAATATGTCCATCTGGGTTACAAATGTGGCATCAGTCATGATTCCCAGGTAGTGGTGGTGGAGTAGCTATTGTCATTTGGGAGACTTATGATATTCAGATCTGGTGTTCCATGGATGGCCAGATGTAAGACCTTGCTTATGGTCGTGGGCTCTAGGAAACAGAAAATCCTAAATTGTACTGATCTCTCTGCTGCATAACACTTTATTTGCCTGAGCTTGCTCAGTACTGGGACTGGGTTGGTGGTGAATTTATCCAAACTTAAGGTTCTGAGGAATTTCAGCCTACCTTCTCTGGACAGAAAGATACAGCCTTTGAAGCAGGATAGGATAGGATAGGATAGGATAGGGTAGGGTAGGGTAGGGTAGGGTAGGGTAGGGTAGGGTCGGGTCGGGTAGGATAGGATAGGATAGGATAGGATAGGATAATAGACATGGTCATTATAGTAACCATGATTCTGTCCGAGGTCGTCAAGGGTCTCTCTATTCACAAAAATCACACTAACCCACATCTTTCTTTTTGATCACCACTACTATTTGTTTGATCCACATAACTACGCAAGCTACTTTTCCTGCAGAGGACTGAGATGCCAAAATTCTGTTTTTCAAGGAGCAGTTTCTTCAAAGAGTGTGCCACCAATAAATGATTTTGATGAGTCATTTTGCCAGCCTTTACGTTTTTTAAAAACTAAGGATAACAGAAGCAATTGCAATGGCTAGAATTCACTTACATGTTGAACTGTACCATGTAGTTGCTGATGCCGTATGACAAGTCTTTCGTGTGCATTAAGTCAACTGGAATGAGGCCATTTTCACCCCAGAAGCATTCAGAAGGGATGCCTCATCGTGTAGCAATAAATTTCACAGACCTAATGTGTAAGTAGGAGAAGGGACAATCTATTTGTAAAACATTAATTTTTAATACAAAAACATTTCATTAAAATGATATAGTTAGGGGAAAAATCATTTCACAAGAAACATTGCAAATGTGAAGGTATCTAGTATTTCCCATTCAATTTTTAAAATATATGGTAAGTGTAAGATTAACGACAAAGCAAATTCATACATAAATGCAATTGGTTCTATTTTTGAGATGTATAATCTCAAAGGCTTATGAACGGGTTATTGCCTATTCATAAGACCTTCATCCTCAACCCACACAACCAATAAAGTGTGCAGCTAGCTCGTTAAAATTCCAATTTTTATACTGTGCCTTTCTTTACCAATGCTCTCTGGTTCTCATGTTGAACTTTGATTCCTAGCAATAAAACCTTAACAGCTTTTTCCACCTTCGGCAATTAGAAACTGGGCTTTAGGACCTTCTTTTGAGTGGAGCCTTGCTTCTTGAAGTTTGCGATAAATACTTATGTGATTAAGGGTTATCTCTCCAAGGTTGTATCTTGTATGGGAAAGAGACTGAGCTAGAAAGGATGCACAAAAAAGAATATAGTTCAAGTATTTTGTGTGGCTGTTAACTCTGTTCCCATGACAACTCAAAGTTTCTTTCTGCTGACAGCTAACAATTCTGGCCTTCTGGTCATGCTTGATAAGCAAAAAGTTGTTACTGGAACAGACTACATTGAATAGGATGAAGTAGCGTAGAAGAGCTATAAACTACCTCAGTACCTTGATTTCTGTTTATTAAAGGAATTGTTACTCCAAATCCTTGTGGTACCGCTGATTTGTCTTTCCTTCAAGGCATCTCTAATAGATTGCACAAAACAGTAGCAGTTTCTTCTAAAGCAGGGGTAGACAACCTTGGCTCTTTTATGACTCGTGGACTTCAACTCCCAGAAATCCTGAGCCAACCATGCTGAGGGGACAGGGAGAGGTTTCCAAGCTGAGCCATGCTGGTTCAGGAATTCTGGAGTTGAAGTCCACGAGTCATAAAAGAGCCAAGGTTGCCTACCCCTGTTCTAAAGGCAAAATGCATAATCATTCATTCATGCTCAGACTTGCATTTTACCTTTCTGCCAACAGAGAGCAGTCAAATCACCTTTAAAAACATAAAAAGGCAGTTAAAACCTAAATTGACAAAATTAAAAACCAATTTAAAACAAAACATTACCGTGTTATGACCCAGATCAGGGGTGTCAAACTGCCAGCCCGTGGGCCGGATGCATCATAGCGAAACCGTACCCACCCCATTGCCGGCTATGGCAAAAAAGTCACGATACATTGCGACACGTCACGTGACGTTGCAAGTTTGACACCCCTGACCCAGATGGTTAAGGCAAGGCAGGCCTCTAGAGAGTTCTTTATTTCTCTTAACCAATGTTCCAGCCAATGACCCTCCAACAACCAGTAAGGTTGTACCCTCACGCTACCCATCACTCCCCCAACAACAGCCCCTATAATACAAAGAAAGCCCACAGAGTAGGAGCACACTCACAGGGGCAAGGTCCAGGGTTCCAAGTCCAATCCACCAGACAAGGGTCCAGGCACAATACAAGGGCAGTCCTCAGGACAAGAAACAGGTCCCAGAAAAGAAGCAGTTCCAAAGCATCAAGAAGCAAGGTTCTTCCCCTCAAAAGAAGGTCCTAAAGCCCAGTTTCTAATAGCCGAAGGCTGGAAAAAGCTATTAAGGTTTTATTGCTAGGAATCAAAGTTCAAAGGCCACAAGAGAAGGGCAAGGTCCAAAACAAAATGCAAAGAGTCTTCAAGGCAAGGCAAGGCAAGGCAAGGCAAGGCAAGGCAAGGCAAGGCAAGGCAAGGCAAGGCAAGGCAAGGCAAGGCAAGGCAAGGCAAGGCAAGGCAAGGCAAACAGCAACAGGCACAAGTAAAAGCCGGGGGAGTGTAAGCCAAAGCAAACAATTGTTCCTGGCAAGACTAACTCCCCACGGCTTCTCCTTCAGTTACTTCCCTCCAGGTGTTCCTTGTGAGGAGGGGTGGGGCAACCTCCTCCCAAGTAGCCTTGCAGCCTTTCTCTGGGCTTGTCTATGCTCCACTCTCCTTGCCCTTGGATCAAGTGGAGGAGGCAGCTGTTCCTCCTCAGATATTGGCTGTCTATCAGTACCACTGCTGGTCATTAGCCGATCCTCCCCTGTGTCTGTGCAGGCAGGCAGCTCTCCATCTGGTCAACCACCTCCCCCAATACTTGAGGAGCCTGGACAGCATCATCCTCAGCCCCTGGTATGCTTTCCCTGCCAGACGGTCTCAACTCCAACTCTTCCTCCTCCGAACCAGCCTCTGAGGGGGCCATGGTACACCACTTCAACAAGCACTCAACCACACTGTTCATGTTATGTTGTAGGACTGCCAGAAGATCTCTCTCTTCAAAATTTTAAAGTGAGAAGAAATTGGGGAGAGTACAGTCTCTTCGATAATCTTATCCCAATTGTAAGGTCTCATAGGTTATCACCAGCACTGTGCATTATGCCTATAAACAGTAAGATTCAGGAAGTCTTTGATTTAAGACCACTTAGCAATCATTCAAAGGTGTGACAGACCTACCTGGGAGGTACTTACAGTAGGCCTTAACATTCCAATAGTTTATCCTCTCCTTCCCTCCTTCCTTCCCGCCCATCATATGATTGTACTTTGGGCACTCGGCAATGGTTTTTGTCAAACAGCGGCATTTACTTCTGGTTTTCAGCAAAACTGGGCCCATAGAAAACCATTGGTTTGCTTAACAACTGTGACATTTGTTTAATAGGCACTGCAAAAAAATGATTGCAGAATTGGGTCAATCAATTAACTCAGGGATCCTCAATCTTGGCAACTTTAAGACTTGTGGATTTCAGCAGCAAAGCTGGCTGAGGAATTCTGGGAGTTGAAATCCACAAGTCTTAAAGTTGCCAAGGTTGAGGACCCCTGACTTAAGTGACTCATTTTACGACCATCATAAGCTATGACCATGATGGGAAGGCTCAACTATGATTATAACTCAAGAACTACCTGTAGTGTTTTAAGAAGACGGCTATGTATTTCATTTTTTCAATACTCCCCTCAGCTGTCCAGCAGTCATGTTCCACATCAGCTGAATCTTCCAAAACAGCCTCAATTTGAGAGCTTTCTCAGAAAAATAATAATAATAACCTTTTCAGACAGCAGCTACCATGTGATAAAATCCTTCTGGCAAGTCACATAATGCTGTCTTTGATGCATTTCCAAGGCCAGTTTAGCATATAAAATTAGGAGAATACATTGGTGGACCATTACTTCTTTAAAAATCATGTTGTCTGCTAACTTTTATTAAGGCGTCTTAAAAACAAAGAGTCTTCTGAGGCTCTAATAAAATGTTTGGAAATTAATTTGTGGCAAACAAATTCGCCACAGGATGGCAGCACATCACTTTCTAATGCACTGCACTGCCAAGCTGTAAAACTATGAGTAATGTTATTAGTGTTCTTTTTTCCCCCAAAATAATTTATTAGAGATTACATTAGAGTTGAAAAGAATGAAAACTATACAAACTACAAGAAAGTAAAAAGAAAAGAAAAAATAATGTATAAAAGAAAAAAGAAGCAACTTCTCCATCTCAACAAATACACACAATTTATGCAAATTTATCGCCACCTCTTAAGTTACAACACATACCCTCTTCACCTTATATTTCATCTCTTAGCCAAAAAACAACATCCAAAATTCTCATTATTAATTCCTTATCAGCAAAAGTCCAGCAAGGTTTGTTAGATATAATGAATTGTTAGCCTTTAGCTACCTCTTGCGTTCAACGTAAAGTTCCATTATCTTATTTTGACTGAAGAAAAGGTAAACAATGACATTTTCTCACAGGAGGAATTCTTCCAAAAGTTTAGAATTGTAATTCCAAATCCATCTAAGTCATTAATCCATTACAATTTCTAAAATCCATATTTTAAGCAATCTTTTGCTATTTAATCCAGAAAATAACATTTTTCATAAGCTTTTAACATTGTATTTAAACATTCTTTCTCTAAGGAAAAGCAATTCACCTAAAACAGTATAACTTGCTGTTCTGAAGGGACTTAGTCCTTCTAATGCAACAACGGCAAATCCAAAATGATGAAGAATTAAGGCTCAATTGAACTTAAAGTTCTTTTAAAAGTATGATGACTAGGAATGAAGCTAGTTCCTCTCTTGACTCCCAGCTACTCAACCCACAACCAACTGTGAAATAGCAATTCATATGAGTTAGTCACAAGGAGCAGCTGTGCAGAGTCACTTAGGCTCTCTCAAGATCTCCCTTTACTTCAGGGCAGGGGTGTCAAACTCGCAACGTCACGTTACATGTCACGTTGTATCGTGACTTTTTTTCCATTGCCAGCAATGGGGCAGGAGCGGTTTCACCATGACGCATCCGGCCCGTGAGCCGGCAGTTTGATACCCCTGCTTCCTGCATCCAGCAGCCAAATCCATTGTAACACTGAATAGGGTTGGAGGAGAGACAGCTGGCTGTCAACCAGAAGTCCCTATTTGCATTTATTTTTAATGATGGAAAGAAAGCATGAGAAAAGGTGTGTGGGTATTTTACAGTATCCTATAGCATTAGCAATAGCATTTAGGCTTATATACTGCCCAATAGTACTTTACAGCAGTCTCTGAGTGGTTTACAATGTATAAGCATTATTTGCATATTGCCCCCAACAGTCTAGGTTCTCATTTTACCAACTTTGGAAGGACGGAAGGCTGAGTCAACCTTGAACCCCATCAGGGTCAAACTCCAGACTGTGGGCAAATTTTACCTGCAATACTGCACTTTAGCCACTGTGCCACCAAGACTCATGAAATCATGCAATGAAATCTATATGAATGTTAATTTAGGAAAGAAACAAGGGCCAGGCCCACAGGAGTGTAAGTGCAGCACGTACCTACAAGGTTCATTCATTCCTGTAGAAGTCTACAACATGGTACCATAGTTGCTTTGATGTGGAAATGAAAGTTGAGAGCAAAAAGCAGGATCAATGACAAAAACTAGAGTTATTGTGTATTTTAAGAGAGGTCATAGATATTTTTGCCTTTTACCTTTTCATGCAAGCTAAGGAGGAGTAAATTTGAGTCTCCTGCACCATCAGCCCTACAATCACCCTTTGAGTTAGTTAAGGCTGGAGAAAGTGACTGGTCCCAAGCCATATTAGAGTAGGGACTTGCCCACTTCCCTGTCTCCCCATTTTGGCTGTTTGGAGCTAAGGTTAGGAGGTAATAGCAGCAGAGAAATTGTATGAACTGTCCATGGTAGCCAGGAGTCTAGATTGAAACCTTTGTAAACTGTGGCCAAAGTGTCTCACTCCCAAGTTAGGTTTTTCTTAAGCTGATTTAGAGTTAAGTTGGCTTCAATGCCGGACAAAAGCAACTGGGGGCTACAGCACAGATAAACAGACAGTGTAATACAGTGCAAAGTTCTAGTAAGCAATTAGCCAAGATTTTCATAAAGCTTCTGAATTGGCCCAACACATAGCTCCAAATATTTATGAAGTTCACTCGTCTTACCAGCTCTAAGCAAACCAAAGTCCTACCTGATGGGTACAAGTGGGAACTGCAAACCCAGGACACAGGTGCTTATTCGAGTATCCTAGGAACAACCTGCTTGAAATAATTGCCTTTCGCTTTCTTAGCCATCTGTATTTGCACATGAGCAATATCTGTGGAAGCGCTGACTCTGCTTATTTTTCTCTTTTCTTGGCAGACCAATACTAAACAAATGCCATCTGTGAAGCTCACATCTCTCAGGTATTTGTTCCGTTGCCAAGGAGTTAGGATAAATGGCATGAACCAAATTAGCAAGAGAAAGGAGAACTGCAGATCTTAGCAAGCCATTTTTAAAAATTTCCTTCTAGTATAATGCCCGGCAATCATAGGCACACTGAATGGAGGGGCTTAGCTTGATACACTTATACCAATCAAGGGACCATATTATTGTCCTAAGTATTCTATCCTAAAGATTTCAGCAAGGGTACAATTCATAAAATGTGGGAGATAAATCAATAAAATATAATAACAATTAATAGGCCTCTGCAATGCTTTGGATACAGTTGAAATGAAGGGTTTTGCAGTATCTGGGTGAATAAATATAGTAATTCATTAAATCAATCTCAACCATTTCCAGAAGCCACACGAACCTGAATTATATATGTGAAGAATAAAGTAAAATGATAAAATAAAAGGTGCTTTCCATCAATGTAATGTTATTCTGTAATTTTAGTTAATTTAAAATGATAATCCAACCCTTGATCCTTGTTCCAATAAAGCAGTGTTTCTCAACCTTGGCAGCTTGAAGATGTGTGGACTTCAATTCCCAGGATTCCCAGCCAACACAGCTGGGAATTGAAGTCCACACATCTTCTTCAAGCTGCCAAGGTTGAGAAACACTGTGATAAGAGAGGGGGGGACCTCTCTCATCATTTTCTCTATGCCATGCATGATTTTATATATTTTAGTCATATTTTACCTGGTTGCCCTTTTTTTCCAAGTTAGAGACTGTAATTTCCATTGGGATTGCTCTTCTAGATTTTTTTTTCTCATCTCTATGATATCCTTTTTCTAATGTGGCATCCAGAACGATACCACATTCCGGATGTTGATGTTCCACATGTTAGCAATTTTATTTTCCATATTTTTCTAATTATGTCTAAGATGGATTTTTTTTCTCTTTCTTTCACATTTTTCATTCACTGAATTGATATCTACATTAATCTATTATCTTAAGATCTTGGTTAGTTTCAGGAGAAATTTCCTGACAGTGAGAATAATTAATTAGTGGAACGGATTGCCTTCAGAAGTTTTGGATGCTCCATTGCTGGGTTTTTTAAAGAAGAGATTGGAACACCATTTATCTGGAATGGTAAAGGATCTCCTGCTTGGTCAGGATGTTGGATTAGGTCCTTCAAGGTGCCTTCCAACTCTGTTATTCTGTGTTTATGGTGGAGCTAATGGAATTGGCTAAGAAGGTGAAATTGATTATTTCGATTAAAGAAAAAAACTTTGTTTAGCTTTGTTTCTACCTGGAAACCAGTCTTGGACTTTTTGCTTGAAACTGAAAGAAATGAAACTAATTTTGGGAATCATCATAGGCTGAGAATCATGGGGTTAGAAGGGCAATTCTCCAAAACATCTGAAGAGGACAAGAGCCAATGGATGAAAACTAATTAAGGAGAGAACCAATCTAGAACTAAGGAGAAATTTCCTGACAGCTAGAACAATTAATCAGTGGAACAACCTGCCTCCAGAAGCTGTGAATGCTCCAACACTGGAAGTTTTTAAGAAGAGACTGAACAACCATTTGTCTGAAATGGTACAGGGTTTCTTCCATAAGCAGGGGGTTGGACTAGAAGAACTTCAAGATTCCTTCCAATTCCGTTATTCTGTTATTCTGTATCTTCAAGCACTTTTACCTCACACACACTCACACACACACACAGACAGACAGACAGACACACACACACACACACAGACACACACACGCTATTCCTTTAGGGAGTAAGCAAAGTTATTTAATGGCATAGAATAGAAAAGTAATATGAAATAGTAAGCCAAATAAATTTATAACATTAGGTTAAAATGGAAAGGAAAAGAAAAAGAAGTACAGCTAATTCTGGTTTACCTAAACATTCTCTCTATAACTATCTGGGCTTTCAGACCATCCTTATGCATTTATTCTTTAAAGTTATCACACTTTCTTTTTGAGGATCTCATCAATCCAAGCTTTTTGGATTTTCCCCTTTTTCTTCTCCCATATACTCTTTCTTTCTTTATACTGTATATTTGTTTTGCAATTCAGTTCTCATTCCTTCTGTTTATATGACCAGCCCAACTCAACATACTTTCTTTGTCTTGGAATTAAGGAGAAACTTCCTAACAGTGAAGACAATTAACCAGTGGAACAGCTTGCCTTCAGAAGTTGTGGGGGCTTCATCACTAGAGGTTTTTAAGAAGAGACTGGACAGCCACTTGTCTGAAATGGTGTAGGGTGTCCTGCTTGGCAGGAGGCTGGACTAGAAGACCTTCAAGGTCTCTCCCAGATCTATTCTGATTGATTGATTGATATCATTTTCTGAGGCAAAGACTTAAGAAAACATATGACACTATACTACTCTATGGAATATTCTTCCCCAGGAGATGAGGCATGCCTTCATTCTTCTGGCCTTCTGAAAAGGGGTCAAAACATGGCTGTGCGGCCTTGCGTGGGGAGTCCAAAGGAGCATGCAGTTGTGGGGTTGGTTAATGCTACAAGAACCCTCCCTTTGCGTTTGTCAACCAATTTTTAACAGAGTTAATTATTCTTGTCTTCTTAAGAAAATTAATTTTTTAATAAGTTTTTAACTCAAAATTTTAACTCTAACATTTTAATTTTGTATATACTGTTCTATATTTTGATGTTTTATTTAACACCGCCCAGTGTTCCTCTTTGAGGAAGATGGGTGGTTTAGAAATATAAATAAACAAATAAATAAACTTCAAAAGCTCTAAATGGATCCAATAATTCTAAAGCTATTGGTTTAACTATAAGAGTCATATTAGAATTTTCTTACAATAAGATAACTAAGAATTGTATGCATACCAGAACATTGAGGTATCATTTTAACAGATAGTTCCCACGTGAGATGATGCTGAAAATGTACTGTGCCATGTACAATCCATGAAAATTAAGGCATTCATACATACAAGCCAACAATTATTTGGATTGTACAATTGAAAGGATTGCCATGCATTTTGGGCACAATGAAGTTCTACATTGTATAGAGAATCAGAGCTTAGCCCCGATGGCTGCCTGCCCCAGTCTGCCATTGGAAGTAACTGCTTTCTTTTGCTAATTGTAGGATTAGACCTTCTTGCACACCATTATATCAAGCCATTACCCATAATGCTTTGAGAGAACAAGTATGTGTCTATCATTAATTTATTCTTTGAAAGTACGTTACTGTACTTACTACTGTTTACATTCCATATGGTACCAATTTTGATTTTTGATAATGCAGAAAGCAGCTTTGTAGCTATGCAATTGTACAGCATCCTATCGCTTTTTCTTTTTCCAATGAAAAAAAGGTATTCAATATAATTGCAGTTACAGAAAAGCAAGGAGAATCTATTCTCATATATGTTAAATATATTTAAAATGTCTCCTACAAACTAAATATCATCAAATTCAACAGGGGTAAATCATTTCATGATTTAAGATTAAGATGACACTTCTGTGATTACTTATCTGGGAGAAAGGGTTGTTGAACTGAGTCAGTTTTCTGAAAAGCATCTAAGACTGGATAACTTTATGTTGTATAGATGTTCTCCCAAGCATTCAAATAAATTGATATATTTGCCATACACAAATGATGCTCCGTCCATTATTTTTACTGTTCTGAAATCCAACAGGATGAAATATGTCATAAATATTTTAAATAACTATCAAGTGCTCCAGCCAATTTCAATTTTCATTTATTCATTTAACAGACTACATGAATTAATGTATTTAATCTTATTGTAGAGGATGGTTGTATTGTGATCAACTTCTTTTAGACACTTTATGTTTGAGTAAATATCATTTATAATTCTTTCAGACTTTGGTGCCCTATTGTTCAGATTACATTGCTGGGACACACTTTGGTTCAGATCTGAGGAAAAAAATAGCTCGACATCTCTAATTCAGATATGTTGTTAAATGTGAAGAGCAAAAAAAGATTATGTGAGGTTTGGTTATGGAGGGCTGCTGCATAAGCCCATGAAAAGGTGCAGCTATTTTAAAGATTTGCAACAGTTGTTACATTTTAGCCCTGTATACTCTTCAGTACTTCTTACAATTAAATCTGAAATACTGCTAGCAATGTGAAAGCATTACTGACATCCTATAATAGTATATTATTCAGACATTTCATAACTAATCCATGGGATTACCACATCAGGGATGAACCATTGGTTCCTGTCCATAGATCTCCACATACTGAAATAGCTTTGGGAGTGATAACTGCAATCTTCCCAAAGTCAAATTATGTAGGAAACCTCCTTGATTCGTGCATGTTTCGAACACTAAACCTCCTGTGAAGTCCTTGGTACTCTTTGAACTTGTTTTCTTGCAGATGTTTCATTACCTAACTAGGTAACATCACCAGTGTGGGTAAATGTGGAGTTTCCTCCCTATTTATATACAGTACTTTGGTGGGGATATATATTTCTCTTTGGTAGTTTCTTGATTACAGTATTGTTTTCTGCTTATTTGTCTGGTATTAATCCTTGCTTATCTGGGTATTAGCTGCAATAGAAAATGCATTCTAGATTTTGATTCCTCCTTAGGTATTTTTATTGCCTCTTTTGAATGGTGTTTAAATATGGTTTATTCTTGTATTTCTTGATTTGTCTGAATGCCAAGCTTCCAGTAATTCTCTACACTTTTCCAGGAATTTAGCTTGGTATAGGATTGCCAAGGGAAATCATCAAAACAATTAAAAAACAAAAAATAGAATATTTCGGACATGTGATGCGACACCCAGAAAAATACGGCATACTCCATTTAATCCTCCAGGGAAAGATTGAAGGCAAACGAGGTCCAGGCAGAAGAAGAACATTGTGGCTTCAAAATCTAAGGGATTGGTTTGGACAAAACTCAGCAGGACTTTTTCATGCGGCTGCTGATAAAAACAGGATCACCAACATGATCGCCAACGTCCGATAACGGGTATGGCACAAGAAGAAGAAGATAGGATGCTCACAGTTTTCCAGCTGAAACTATGATTGAATCTGTACATGTATTGTGAGCTTAAGGAATTTTAATTGTGTCTTCTGGCTACTTGGTATTCATGGATGCACACTGTTAAGTCTTTTGCCTATCTGTCCTACATAATGGCTGTTAAGAATACAACATTCAGTACAATACACAGTACAACTTAAGTGTAAAAACTATTCATCCGTGAGCTGTACATACCGTATTCTCTTTCACTAAAAGAAAATACTACGAATGAGATAGAGCCAACAAAGCCTTCTGCGCTCTCCCTTCATGCGACAGTAATCACACAACATGGAGGTGGAAAATACTGACTCAAAATTATTCAGAAGTTATGCAAACCAAACATTTAAAATGAGCAAACATATCCTGAGAACTATGCATTGCAGTGTTTTCCTCAAATATACAGCAGTCCTAGACTTATCACCACAACTGAGCTCAGATATTGCAGTCATGAGTCATTGCAGTTGTAAATCGAGGCACCATGTGATTGGATTCTATTTGACAATAAAGCATGTCACTGTGAACCATGTGATCATTAAGCAAATCCAACAGAGCCAATGGGTGGGGGTTTTTTGGCCAGAAAACAGTAAAAAAGTTCCAAATCATGGTCAAGACTGGGACACTGCAGTCATAAATGTGAGCCAATTGCCAAGCACCAGAAATGCAATCATGTGACCATAGGGTAGGTGTGTGTGTGTGTGTGTGTGCAGTAACTTTTTTGAATTCCGTTGTAACTCTGAAGGATTAATAAGCAAACAGTTGTAAATCCAGGATTACCCATAGTACTGCTGGTGGCTAAAATATTTATGGGCAGTTCATTTTTAAAAGGGACCATATTACTTATTCATCCAACCCATGAGTGAAGCATCAAAATGAATGAACAATACTCTGCTGTATAGATCTCCTACACAACCCAATTTAGGGGGGAAAAAAACCTTTCTTAACATTTCTAAAATTGTACTCTATTTGAGACTTATTTTAAGGCCATTTAAGAGGGGGGGGGAAGGCAGAGATTGAATAACATTTGCTGAAATATCATCTTGAATTCTAAACCCTGTTAGATGGGTTAATCAACATGAGTTTCAAACATGTAACTTTTACAGTGAAATGCACTGCAATAGGCCACATAAAGCTGGGATGATAGCCTTACTTTTATGGCACTCTAGAAGTTGAGGCTCCAGAATGTAACAGAATTTGACAAACTCAACAGCTTTGAAGATGACACTTAGTAGAAAAATCATCATCCTATTTCAAAATAGATTTCTGCTAAACATTTGTTTTAAAACTAGTAATAGAGGAATAAAATATTGAGGTGGCTATTCTTCAGAATTCATGCTTTATCCATTTTCCAATTGTCTCACTTTTTCCAATATCATTACAGTATTACTTTTAATGTTATTCAAGAAAGCTTCCATTCTTTCTCAGCTATAAATATTGACTCTGGGATTTATTTCTGGAAGAATATGAGAAAATAGGCATAACCCTTGCTTCAAAGTAATTAAATGTGTAGATTCTTGGCTGCTCCTGAAGCTGGACGTAAATTTTATTCATTTTATCTGTTTTATTCTACCCAAGTATTTGCATTTTTATAAATAAATAAATACATGTGCTACAGAACACTATTGACTATTAAATCATGACCGGAATAATATTTTGAGAAAAGGTAAACTGTTTATTCAACAGGATGAGTCTGTACCCAACCAGTGGTTTGATCTACATGGCATTATAGCATACATAACATAGGATCCAATCAGATACTCTAACTGAACGGACTTTTTTTTTAAATCATACATTACAGAGACAATATTCATAAGAGGGACAACAATCATTATATAGGGCAGCCAACCAGAAGTTTCCTAGAGTTTTCTGGCAACAACAAGAAGCAGCCACTCAGAAGCAAACTGGATTCAGGAGGCCTATTGCCATACTATGAAAAATGCAGCACTGATAATATAGTCCAAAATATCAGGTTTTCCAAAAAAAGGGGGAATTGTTTAGTCTAAAAAAAGAAAAGTGCACAGTCCTTATATTATTAAAGAATCTTTAACATTTACATAGTTTGCTTATGACAGTTTCTGTACATCAATAATATAAGGGCAGGTGGAATTGCTTCTAAGTCAGCACCATAACATATTTCACTTGGCTGAATAAAGAGTGCCTTCACAAGTTATAAGATAAGAGAAAAAGCTGGGAGAAGAAATAAGTCATTTCCCTCACTGTTACCTAAAGTAGTTCCAATTAAATATGACATATATTTATGGGAAGAGTTAGTTACTTTGCCTTGGTGGACAGCATCAAGGCCATCACTCCTAGTTCTTTCAGTAAAAATGTGTTGTCTTGCATTTTCTTCATACAATTTCTATAAATTGGACAAATCCCATCGTCTTTTCCTTGGAATGGGACAACTCACCACAGCCAATTTGCCACAGCCAACTCGCTGTGGGACAACTTAACAATTCAACTTAATTATTTAAAATAATTTTAAAAATTTAACTTTTTAAAATTAACATATCATTTTGTCCCTCTTTTTCCATCCTTTCTTTAATGATTCTATTCCACCATTTCTTTGATATTAGTGTAACTCTTGTCCTGCAGTAAGTTTGTCCTGTGGCGAGTTGACTATGGCGAGTTGGCCAGGCAAGTCGGTCATGGTGAGTTGGTCGTGGTGAATTGCCATAGACCCTCTTTTCCTAGCTTCCCATATGTAATATCTGGGTTTGATTAAATGTCAGCCAACAGGAATATTCTCATTATTTATCATTAAGGACATCATTATTTAGCTACAGGGATATTCTCAACAGAGATAGCATCTTTATTTAGCATTCTTATCAAATAACATTAGGGGGGGTCTACAGAATTGGTCAGTAAAAGAAACTTTATTTTTCCCCCTTTAAAAGTGAGTTAACATGTGTTCCCCCTCCCCTTTCTCTTGCACACATACACACCAACACATTTTCTTCCCATTTGTACTTGTATGCATTTTACATTCTCCCTTGAAATCTTTGCCGGGTTGGGTCAAGCCATGCCCAAATGTGTCTGAAAACACAGAGATGAATCTATCAAGAATTTCCCTTGTGCACGGCAATCGGGAAACAGCACTTCCGCAGAACAAAATACGTTTGAAAGAGAAATTGCTGCTAGCTAAAGCCTATGCAACAGGGAGACAAGAACTTCCTATCAGGAAGTGTGGTCACTTCATCAGATTCATTCCAAGTCTTGTTATTTAAAACTACGAAGAGTTGGACAAAGGACTTTTTCACAATTCCTAATAGTCAACACCAATTTGACAAGATGGAATAGTTTTTCCTTTAAAATTAAAGACAATCCTTGTTCTTATAAGAAAATGGAAGAAACTGTACAAGAGATATTTTGATATGTCCATCTCCCAAGCACATTTAATCCAAAGATTTGTTCTGGTGCTCAAAAGGCACTTAAAGAGTTTTTAAAAAAACCCACTAACAACCAATAAAAAATAGAAACAAAAATAATTTAATAAAATTATTGTATAGTATAATGTATCTTATCTTTAAGGAGAAAAGTAAACCTTCAGATAATTCTTCGGCTCTCGTCATTTTCAAAAATATGTGTAACACGCACAAATGTAATCAAAGCACCTCTTCTCCATAAAGCAAAGTAAGAAAAAAATATTACTGGCAATGAAAATAGAACAGTTTGCCAAATGGCTCTCTCTTCCCCACCTGTCCCACTTTGCAATATCCAACCTATGCAAAAACTACATGTGTTGGTTCATTACTACCACAAATGGAATATTTGTTGTCATAATGAACTAGGGGCTGTTCATATGCTAAGGAAGGCTCAGGGACATGTAGGTAACTTGGGAGGGGGAATTAAAAGAATTTCATAAATGAAAAACTAGCACGGTTAACTAATCATGGCATTACAAATGCCTACTACATTAGCAGACATATAGATAAACACCATTTATCATTATAATATTATATCGAGGAACAATATTAGAATAACTACATACATTCCTTTCACACTATATATGAGAAGGTCAAAATTCCTTCAGGATTGGAGGTTGTTCTCATTTTTACTGATGCATTTCTAATATACTGAATTATCTATTAAGTGCAAGGATTTGGAGTCACAGGGCCGCAATTAAAATTTAGCATGAAGAAGAAACATTACAGTTCAGCAGATATTTTTCATACTGGAAGCAAGTACAGCAGTATATAAACAGGCTAGAACAGGCAAGGGGAAATTCATGAAATGAAGCATGTTCACCGATGAGACACAGAAAATGAGATTCACACAATGTCATAGAGGAAAAGGTTATTTCATAAAATATGTCCCTCTTCTAAGCAATTTCTGAAAACAGAGGGTATTAGGAATCAGAGGATAAATATGAAGGTATTTTCCTCTTTGGCAAAATGGATTGCTTATAAATTAAATTTTGTCTGAAAGCGTACCATGAGTTAAAGTGCAGCAAGGCAAATTCAAGGTCACCAATTACTCAGAAGTCACTAAAATTGACCTCTGATGAGAAATGGAAAATATTTATTTTTGTTTCAAGATATGGCCGTTGCAAAATAAATTCAAGAGATATCAAGCAGTGGAACATGCAGATTTAACAGAGTGTGCAGTTTCAGTAAGATTTATCAGTGTTAAAAATATAACTGTACTGATTGAAAGTAAACAAAACTATCCGAGTTGAAGGGCTGGTATTAGAAATATCTGATCATAAATGCTGATTTTAAAAAAGCAGCAAGTAGAGCAGGGGTGTCAAATTGCCGGCTCACGGGCCAGTTGCATCATACAGATGCCGCACCTACCCCAGCTCCAGCAATGCAAAAAATGTTGTGATATGTCACAACACGTCACGTGACACGGCGAGTTTGACACCCATGAAGTAGACTCTTGAATTCAGTGAAAGGGGGGGAAAAAAGGCAAGCATGCAAATTGCTAGAATTCTTGGTTGTTTTGTTTTGCTTTCTTTTTTGCCTATTTTAAAGTATAGAGACAAATTTTATTTCTGTAAGCCCCAAATCACTGTATATTGTTACATAGTACAGTAGAGAAAGTGCAAAATGTTATCAGTTCAGATATATTCCCAGCTCAATCAAATATGGATCATGCTCTTCATGCAAGGGGATATGGCCCAGGAATCCCCTTATATACTGCTAAGGAACTTTAAGAAATAAAACTTTATTAAAACCCTCCTTGCCTGTTTTAATCCAGATTAAAACAGATTTTTTTTCTCCAGAGGAATCATTAGCAAAAGGGAGATGAGAGAATAAAATATTTCAACCACTATATAAGGTAGCCTATTTATTTATTGTTATCAACCATAGGTTACTTCAAAGTCCTCTTCTGTTCTGAAAACAGTGGGAGTTGAGTTTCTTTTGTACATATATAATACTGTGCTACAACATGAAGTACATACAAAACATCCTAGATTTCCCTTTTGTATAAGGGGAAATTGTACCACTTTTTACTGTTTGCATCCTTATCTGGAGTACTTCTTCAACCAGAAAATGACATTTCCATATTCCAATGAAGCAGTTCTTAAGAGATGAATTTGAAGACAGAAATCCACCCATCTATGAGAACCGAACTGATCATCACCAAACAAATTCAGTATTTCCAAGATAACTAGTGTTTCTTTTCATTTGTAACTCTAAAGCCAAATTGCACTGATACGAAAATTCAGTTCACGAACTGATCAATAGTCTATTGCTTGATGTATAGTTGCTGTGTAATTCACACACACAGGCAAAAACACACTCTAGCAGATATCTAAAGGTGAGGTAAGTCTATTAAATTGTTACTGGGCTACATAAAGTTTCATATATATTTCTAGACCGACTTGAATATTCCAGTGGTAATACATAAGATGACAATGGGTAGTACCAAATATTTTCAGCAATGTTGTTATATGTGTAAATCCTTAAACCACTTCTATAATCTCAAGTATCGTCTTTTTTTTACAAGAGTCACGTTTTCCATGTCTTTTCTTCTAATGACATCATTTGTACAATCATACTGCTTCCTTTTCAAAAGAAATGAAGATCAGAATGATCCATCATTTTCCCAAAGAATTCTCCTTTGTGAGAGTGATAGCTACATTGTGCCAGATTTATCTGAAGAACTGTTAGGAAAGAGCTTCTCTGTGGGTGTCACCGCAGGACTCCCCATTCCTGAGCTGCTACTGCTACTTGATCGATGTTGGACAACAGGTCTGATGGGACGCATTGGTGGGGGTCTCAGCTGAGCTCCTGCAAGCCGGGCTGAGAGAGCAGGTTTAAATGTCGTCATCATTTCAGTGGTTGAGCTGCTGCTCCGCCTCATAGCTGCATCAGGGTCTCTGATCATGATGGTATGGAGGGGACTGGCAGGTTCAGAACTGACCGAACCAATTTGTGGGTTCTTCATTGGTTCAAGAGTGTCCAGGACAACATCAGGGGCTTGTTTCACAGTATTTTGCCTTTCGAGCTCACGCAGCTCATTCAGGGCTGTGCTCATGGTCTTTTCAATGTCCTGTAAACACAGAAATACAAACAGAATGTGAACTAGAGGAGGATCTAGTTTCCTTTCTTATTTACTTTAGGCAGAAGGTTTGATACAGATAACCACAAGTGGAACAATGACTCAAGAAAGAATTTGCGTGGGAACTGATGACAGTAAACTATAGCATATAAATTTCACACTCATACAATAGTGTAATGCAAAGGTCCCCAACCTTTTGGGTACCAGGGCCCGGTTCCATGGAGAGAGGTTTTTCCGCGGACCGGAAGGTGCATGGTTTTGTGTGCTACCCGCATCCCACGGATGGGGCTTTGCTTGTTTGTGCAGACCAGTTGTTGGCATGCTGCGAACTGGTACTGGTCCATGGACCGGGGGTTGGGGACCCCTGGTCTAGTGCAACCTTCCTCCAGGCTGGTTCTCTAGCTGGGAATTGTAGGAGCCGAAGCCCAAGAGACCTGAAGGACAAAGGCTGGAAAGAGTTCCCTACACTGAGACACACTGAGAATGTGAGAAGATATTTTTGGCTCCCATTCTGTAGATAACTCTCAAAATTTCTAAATAAAAAATATGACATTTTAGATATAACCTAATTAAAAACATTAAAAAAAAGAAAACCGTAGAACCGATAAACAAGTACATGCAATATACAAATGGATGCGAGCTCTTTAAACTATAACTTAATTTCCACTATGCAATTCCACTTCTTTCAATTTTGGTATGGCAGAATAACAGGTTAGACATTCTGTTTAAGGCTGAGATGGTACTGCCACCTTTCTTACCTAATTAATATTTATTATCTCCTCGTGTATCCTCTTTGGATGGAAGGTGTTTAGCTTGCTGTGTGTTTACATCTTACATGAAGCTTTCTCTTTTATTTATTTATTTATTTATTCATTCATTCATTCATTTATTTATTATTTTATCCAAATTTATATAGCCACCCATGTCACACAAGATAACTCTCTGGGTGGCATACAATAAAACCAACAATGAAAGCAGAGTATAAAAATGAATTAAAACAAATAATTAACGTAATTAAAAACAAGGTTGTGAGAGGGTTAATAAGATGCCATAGCAGCATCTGGGCTATCTGCTACCGGGAAACCCCCATTTTGAGGGCTTTTCAGAAGGCCACAACCTTTGGGCTGACCTCATCTTGGGGGGGGGGGGAATGTTCCAGAGGCAGATACCAGAGCAGAATAGGCTTGTCTCCTGGGTCCTGTCAGATGGAACGTCTTAGCAGACAAGACCTGCAATATGCATCTCCCAGTAGAAGTACCAGGTAATAATTGGGGAGAGGTGTTCCTTGCCATTGGAGCCTAATTAACCGCCACTAAGAGGGGAAGAGGACAGGGGAGTGAAACACGGACAAAAGAAATTAGAGTGAGGAAGACATAAATAAACGAACAAAATAAAAACATGATAAATCTTTGCCAGGGTACCCAGCTACACCACTTTCTGAAGCATATGGATATGGCTACAGCAATCTATGCATTAATCATGTCCTATTTCAATGGCTACAAGGCACAGTAATTGGTTGCTACCCTTGAACAATAATAAGGGCTGCCCTTGTAGAGTGTCCAAAAACCACAGCTGGTACAAATTATTGGAGCCAGATTGCTTTCTTGTGTGCATTTTATGAGCCATGGTATACCAATTTTAAATCAACTGCACTGGCTTCTAATTACTTTCATTTATGAGTGATTTCCCCCTCCTGGTTCCTGCTGTGCTGCTTCATCCTGGGAGGGGGGGGCAGCTGTTCCTGGGAGGGATGAGTGAAGAATGCAGAGAGTGCATGCCAAGAGTATATATTCCCAGCAAGGGAATCACCCGTGGTGCGAAGGTCATCCCAGCTGCCCAGCTAAAGCTAGCAGGCACCTCGATTGGGCAGCTGCAATATAGGAAGACATCAGAGGCAGATGATCACTTCAGTGACAATGGCAAAGGCGTCAATTCCCACTGCACAGAAGATAATGGGAAACCACTCCTGTATTTTTAACCAAGAAAAACCACATGGATAGAAAATATAAAATCACTGACAATATACTGCCAGATGATGCTACCGAGGAAAAAGATCTTTCAGAATACCATACTAATGGGTATTTAGGACATGGCAATGGCAAACCACTTCTAAAAAAGCTTGGGAAGAAAACTGCAGGGACTAATCCAGGCAGTCCCCAGGAGTCAAAATTGACTTGCAGGCACAACAAAACCAAATATTACTGTAGAAATAGGGAGAATAGCATGGTCTGTTCCTGATAGGCTGATTTGTCAACTTCGGGGCCAGATCAAAATGGGAATACTACAATCTACATTCTATTCTAGAAATGAATGAAATGCACAGATTGATCCATTCCCGAGAATATCAGAATTTCATGCAAATGAATCAATGGATGTTCTGCTGGCAACTAGGAAAATATTACTTTGTCATGCCTGCAATATCCTTAGCACACCCCTTCTGTCCCATTTAGTAGACCACAAATTGGATAGATAGATACATATGTATGTGTATTTAAAGAAAGATTTTGCGTGTGTGTATGCGTATAAGATTTTGCGTGTGTGTATGCGTATAAACACATATATACATATATGCACACACACATGCACTATATATATAAAATCAGGATTAGCTTTGACAGATAAACTTTGACAGCAACTTATGAATAATGGATTGCATCACTTTCAACAGATAAAACCAACTTATAGCACCACTTAAAAAATTCAGACGTGAACTGTGACTAACGCTGTTTATTAAGGAAAACTCCACTGTGCATAGATATAGTGATGGCCATAGCTTGTTGTTACGTGATTCTTTCGTCTGTCCTCATTCTTCTCGTATTTCATTTCAGTGCATGATCCCTAAATTCTAACATTGTGATTTGTCCCACCCCGCATTTCATTTTGTACACCCTGACTCCTCTTATCTATCTTCAATTTATTCTAAAGAGACTTTTGCTTGTACGATACATTTTTTTAACCCTACTAATCATTCTGGCTAGACTTTATAATTAAAATGCTGAAGTGATAGATTGCTTCTACCTTTTACGATCAATAATAAAAGAACAAGCAGTCAAAAAATATGGCATAGACTAGCATTTGGTAGAGAAACAGTGAAGAGCTCGGGGAAGATATTAAGATGCCATGATGGATTTATATCTATGAAAACCGGGATAGTGCAAGCCGTAGTATTCCCTCTGACATTCTAGGGAAGTGAAAAGTGGACTTTGAAGAAGCAGGATAAGGAGAATATTGATGCTTTTGAACCTTAGTGTTGAAAAAGACTCCTAAGGATATTATGGACAGCCAAAGAAACAAACAAATGGATTGAACAATTCCTCTTGAGGCAAAAATGACCAGGCTCACATTATCATACTTTGGATACATTATGCAAAGACCTACGTAGCTCATTGAAGAAGATGGAAGGAAAAAGAAGCATTCAATGACAAGCTGCAAGATAAGATTCAATTATAGCAGAAAAGAATGCGCCATTGGAAGACCCAAAAGATCACATTAGGAGCAGGCAGTCAGGGAGGAAGTGTATCTCTGTATATCAGCCTGACCTCAATACCTGGGAAGATTCTGGAAAAGATAATCAAACAACGAATCAGCAAACACCTAGAGGCAAACAAAGTCATTACTAAAAGCCAACATGGGTTTGTCAAAAACAGATCATGCCAGACAAACCTTATTGCAGTCTTTGACCAAGTGACAAAATTAGTGGACCAGAGGAATGCTGTGGATATAATTTACTTGGACTTCAGTAAGGCATTTGATAAAGTAGATCACAACCTACTACTTGATAAGATAGAAAAATGCGGGTTAGACAGCATCACCACCAGATGGATTCATAGCTGGCTCACCTGCCGTTCTCAGCGTGGTCCTCAATGGAGCTGCATCTACATGGAGGGAAGTGTGTAGTGGGGTGCCCAGGGCTCTGTTCTGTGCCCAGTGCTCTTCAATATCTTTACCAATGATTTGGATGAGGGGATAGATGGGGAGCTCATCAAATTTGCAAGACGACACCAAGCTGGCAGGAATAGCCAACACTCCAGAAGACAGGCTTAATATACAGAAAGATCTGGACAGACTTGAACACTGGGCACTATCTAACAAAATGAAATTCAGTGGTGAAAAAAGCAAGGTTCTACATTTAGGCAAGAAAAACCAAATGCACAAGTACAGCATAGGTGGCACCTTGCTCAATAGTAGTAACTGTGAGAGCGGGTAGCACAGTGCTAGGCTGCATTAACAGAGGGATAGAATCAAGATCACGTGAAGTGTTAATACCACTTTACAATGCCCTGGTAAGGCCACACTTGGAATACTGCATCCAGTTTTGGTCACCGCGATGTAAAAAAGATGTTGAGACTCTAGAAAGAGTACAGAGAAGAGCAACAAAGATGATTAGGGGACTGGAAGCTAAAGCATGTAAGGAACGGCTGCTGGAATTGGGTATGTCTAGTTTAATGAAGAGAAGGATGAGGGGGGACATGATAGCAGTGTTCCAATATCTCAGGGGCTGCCATAAAGAAGAGGGAGTCAATCTAATCTCCAAAGCACCTGAAAGCAGGACAAGAAGCAATGGATGGAAACTAACAAAAGAGAGAAGCAACCTAGAACTAAGGAAAAATTTCCTGACAGTTAGAACAATTAATCAGTGGAAGAACCTGCCTCCAGAAGCTGTGAATGCTCCAACACTGGAAGTTTTTAAGAAGAGACTGGACAGTCATTTGTCCGAAATGGTATAGGGTTTCCTGCTTGAGCAGGGGGTTGGACTAGATGACCTTCAAGGTCCCTTCCAACTTTACTACTACTACTACTACTACTACTATTATTACTACTACTACTACTACTACTACTACTACTACTACTACTACTACTACTTCCTGGGGCCAAAATGGAACTCCAAATGCAATGTATCATACATTTCTATAATGACATTACAGATTGGCAGTTTTATTTTTAACCCCCTCTAGAACTGTTCCTGCCATGGAACTGGTATCTTTGCCCTGTGCTTTTTTTTTTTTGTTTAACAGCTGTTGCACACTAGGTTGACATTTACACCTAGCTCAAACATCCATTTCCTGAATAGTCTTTACTAAATCATAACACACAAATATAAGTGGTGTTTAACTTTGTGTATGTCACAATGAATCACTATTCTTATTTCTGTAATATTCATTTGAACAAAATACTCAGATACATTTTATATAATTTTGGGAAAGGTCATTGAGAGGACTGACCTTTTAGAATAGTTTTATGAATCCATCCCTATGTATGCTTGCTGAGAATGAAATGCTGCCAATCTTATCAGAATTTATTTTCAAGACTATGCATGATTCTGCACCCTAGAATAGTTGAGTTCAGTGAAATGCTATATGAGATTTAGAATATCAGGTTGCGCTCCAACATTTAATATCACTGAGAAACTATTAAAAATGCCAATTTAACTAAGATAGTCTAATTCCAATCTTCCTAAACCTTTTGGGCTCTGAAAAATTGTGAATCAAAAAATGCCAGGGTGGGATTCATCAGGATGATCTGAAGCCTGAACTGTTCTCCAGGAATTATTATGCATTTATACAGAAATTTATATGGAAGTTCTCTTTTCACATTTCTTTTCAATTATATTTTTGTTTTTCTCTACTGTTCACAATTCTTTACTAACCATTTGTTACTCTACTCCTTTTCTTTGACATTATAGTACTTCCTTTCCATGTATATTTTTAGTACTTTTTCCTGCTAATTAATAAGAGGCTCTTTATGTCACGTTTTATGATAAAGATAAGAAGTTAACAGTGTTTCTCAACCTTGACAATTTTAAGGCATGTGGACTTCAACTCCCAGAATTCCACAGCCAGCATTGCTAGCTGTGGAATTCTGGGAGTTGAAGTCCACATGCCTTAAAATTGTCAAGGTTGAGAAACACTGAGTTAGAAGAATCATCCCTTTCTCTGGAGTTCTACTACCTGTTGCAGAATTTTGAAACGCTTGGTTGGTAATTGCTTCTCAGCTTGCTTCCCTGCTAACTTTAGAAGAAGAAGCCTACACAAACAATTATCAATTTTTGTTTAAACTATTTTTAGAGCTTTGGAAAGTTGTATGCATGAAATGCTTACTGCTGTGTAAATTAAATGGGGAAAAAGCTCCCTTTTTCCTATAAAAAGAAAATGGCAGTACTAAGACTAAATCCAGTGATCTACAAATCACCAGTGGCTTTATTTAAAAAATGTAACAGCACTATTCATTAGGTTTTCTGCAGTGGAAAATGTCATAGTACTAAGCAGGGCTTTTTTTGTCATAGAACGCCCAGAACGGAGTTCCGGCACCTTTTTTGGATGGAACCTTGTAGGGTAGGCAAGGTG
This sequence comes from Protobothrops mucrosquamatus, assembly GCF_001527695.2. Classification (NCBI taxonomy): domain Eukaryota; kingdom Metazoa; phylum Chordata; class Lepidosauria; order Squamata; family Viperidae; genus Protobothrops; species Protobothrops mucrosquamatus. Next base: position 176,153 of record NW_015387493.1, on the reverse strand, counting down.
GGTTGTATGATGTGTGTGAGTTCCAGCACCTTTTTTTTTTTTACAAAAAAAAAGCACTGATACTAAGCAAAAAAGCTAGGAAGTGAGAGCCTAATCACTCAATCAACAACCCACACAGAAAAAGTTGAAAGATGTCAGCCTGAAAATCAACTAACCTTTGAGCAACCCATGCAGCTAAAAGAAAAGAGACACTCAGCTGAACCTGCACATATACGGCCATTTATTTTATGTTTAGTCCATAAATTCTACTTAATTCTACTAAAAGGCTTACTTGCTATTTCGGATTTTTAAAAACCCTCAGCAAAGATTATTTCTCTCTGCCATTTATCCTCCTTAATGTAAATCAGCAATCTTCTGATATATAAAAAAAAATGTTTTGAGTTAGAAAACCTTTTGACCATGATAGATCTGCACAGCCTGTTGCTTGATTCTTTTTCACATATGTGATAGAGAGAATATCCTGTGTTTAGCCCAGTTCCAGGTGACTTCATGGAGATATTGTACTTTCTTCAGAGAGGGTTTTTTAAAACAAAAACAAAAACAACACCACACTGCTGGCCCATAGGCCAGATGCATTGCATGGAAACTGTGCCCACCCCAGCTCCAGCAAGGGGGAAAAATCATGATATATCACAATACGTCACGTGACACGGAGAGTTTGACACCCTGGTCTAACCTATAGAACTGGCATTCTCTGATCCAAATCAGGATCAAATCAGTCCAACCAAATATTAGCCAGGAGCACACACACACTTGCCCGCTGCTCACACAAGTAGGGATCCATGCACTTGTCTGCCACTTGCCCATACCTTCCAAGACCCAGTTCCAAACGCCCCCAAGCCCAGTAGTAGGCCGCAGCCCAGAGGTTGGGGACCCCTGTCATAAGTAATAAACGGATTGATGTTGGAAAATTCTTGATGTACGTCCTTTGAGTTCAGAAACTAATAACCCTTAAACCAAGCCATTATGGATTTAATTTTTTGAAATGCATTCCAAAGTATCTGATGTGTCTAAAATTTTTACAACATGCAGTTTCTACAGAACTCTCTTCTTACCTCTGCCAGTGCTTCAGCTTCTAGTGCTTTCTGATCGCCAAGACTACTATGCCGAGTTGAGCTACAAGTAGACCTCAGTTGATGGCCATCACTCAATGTCTTTCTGTCTGGATAATTGATACTGCCAGCACTTCCAAACGTTGCCATCCTACGTTTTTCTGGACTTTCGATCCTACCTCTGTTCAACGGCAGCAGGTGAGGACTGCTAGGACAAGCGGCTGCTCGAGGAGGAGTATCTATTCCTGGACCAAAACCTCTTGGGGGGCTATGTGTGTCACCCCCACTTCGACGGCGAGGGATTGCTGCTCCATCAGATCTTAACCTCACCCTGGAAAATAAGACCAACATGCTTGTGAAACCATTGCCCCAAATTTCCATATTCAGCTAAAAGTTCATAGCTGTTTCAAAGAGGGGGTTGTAGCGACTGCCTTGAAATGTCAAGCTGAAGAATCAAATCTCTGATTCTTCCTATGTGGAGCTCTCCCTTACCTTCTTTAACATCTGGATATTTGAAACTGCTGGGATATCTTCTATTATTTCAAGGTAATGAGTCATCAGTAAACAGGTAATGCATGTTTCTTATCCTGACCTATGCTGATTTTTTATTTATTTTTACTTACTATCTAGGCCAGCGGTTCTCAACCTATGGGTCGCGACCCCATTTGGGGTCGATCGACCATTTCACGGGGGTCACCAAGCAAGGCTGTCCGCCATTTTTTTTCCCTTTTCCGGCGGGTGCCTTACCTCCCTTGAGCTGGGCCTGCTCCGTCTCTGCCGCTTGCCAGCTACGCCTCGGCCGGCGCAGGGGGCGGAACCACGCACGCGTGGCGCTCCCAGGCAGGGAAAGTCCTCGACTTATGACCGGTTGGGTAGTCCTCGACTTACGACCGGTTTAGTCCTTGACTTACGACCGGTTTAGTCCTCGACTTACGACCGGTTTAGTCCTCGACTTACGACCGGTTGGGGGTCGCGGCATTAAAAAGGTTGAGAACCACTGATCTAGGCTGTTAAGGAACAGATGGGATCAAAGAAGCTTAGACTGATTTTCAAGAAAACAAAAGTTACTGTTTGACCAGAAATCGTCTGGTTCATTATCAGCTGCAGGTTAGCTACAGAGGAACTCAACACTTCTTCTGAAAGAACAAGTCTGTAATCTGGAAATTCTGTCTGCATGGCTTCTGCTTGTTAATCAGATAGAGTCCATGATCAGGGATGTCTTCACTCAAACTCTGTCTGGTGTGCTAGTGCTACTATTTTGTGGAACAGCGATCCCTGGCCATATAAGTCTTGCCCTTGTTACTTCCAGGCTGCATTCCTGCAATAAGCTCCAAGAGTGGTTCCTTCTGAAGATAATTTGAAATTTCTGCTAGTATACAATAGGTTAGCTAATGACTGCAAGAGGCGGGAGCTGTTTTAACAGAATTACACCATTACTGTGGGCACTGCATTGGTTGCCTGTTTTTTTTTCCAGGTTTAGTTCAAAGTTCTGGTTATGGTCTACAAATGCCTGCAGGGACTGGTACAGGCTACTTTTGGGACATACAGTCTGTTCTTAGAAGAATCCATTTTAATTTTTTTTTGACTCTCCATGATCAAATCAGGATGACATGCCTCACATCCCTGCCCCTGAAGAAGTTACAATATGAGAGCGAAGAAGAAGCAAGTCTTTTCAATGGCTGCTATAGTGTTATAGAATGGCTTCAACCCTGTGGCTCAACCTCTTGCCTTTACAAAACAATGGCTACTATAATTCTTCACTACATCTTTGGAATTTAATGTTTTTGCAGATGCTAATAGTTTTAATAATTTTATTGTGATTGTTTAAAAAAAATTATTTGCACTGCTGACACTATAATAAGCAACCTAAAGTCTATTGATTTATAGTGGACATAGTGAAATAAATCAATATACCGGTACATGCTTCTTCCAGGTTAGACTTGACATTAACTGTGCAAGTCATCTCACAACTTTTCTACAATCTATGCATTCAGATTGTCTTGCCTGTAGCCAGAAAAGAATGGGGAAGAGAGATAATTGTATCCAAATGAGAATAATTTTTTTTACCGTCCCATTACTCCTCCAAATCCATAGTCTGGAATATGATCTGTTGGAGACTGAATGTCATTCTTTGATGAGGCTTTATCATCCAGCAGAGGTCCACTGCTTGCTTCACTATCTGCCTTCTGACTAAGGCTGTCGGAAAAGGCATCATCCCTGTGAACAACAGAAACCTCTGTTAGGCTGAGCTTAATGCTTCATACCTAAGGAGGGAAAAACTTATTAATTTGTGCCAGCAGGTTGGTAAAATACCGATGGATGTACTGTGGTTAACCTGTACAATAAACAGTTAAGAGAACTAGGCAAGTCTAGCCTAACAAAGGGAAGGATTAGGGGTAACAGGATAACTGTCTTCCAGTACTTGAAAGGCTGTCACAGATAAGAGGGGATCAACTTATTCTCCAAGAAAGCAGGACATAAAGTGGAATGGGTGGAACTCATTAAAAGAGTGATCCAATCTGTAAGTAAGAAGAAATTTCCTGACAGTGAGAACAATTAATCAATGGGCAATCCTATGATTCTAGTTGATTATTTGGAGGTATATCAGTGATATCAGAAAAGTTTGGGTTTCTACCCTGTTGTCCGCTCATCTCTGAAAACGTTACATAAATCCCTGTGCACAGTATAAACATACTTTCTTTTTCACCTCATCCATAAGTCTCCTCTTTTCTTCTGGCTGGATGCCAACAATGTTTACATACTGTGTCTTATAGGATTGGAGCATTTTTAAGGAAAATCTTCCTTAGCTCTTTCAAAGAAAAGGCTTCCACTGCTGTCATTACACCTATATTTTTCATATTTCAGTGAATGATGCTTTTTCTTTTAAAAAAAAAACTCAACTGGCTGCATCACACTGACAAACCCTGTTTCAAATGTCAAGAGGGTTAGCTGTCAGCAATGGAACCAGTTGTCATACAAACAAATACATTTCCTCAAGCCTTGGCTCTACTCACTCCAATTAGTCCCCTTTTCCTCCTTCTGTCTGTTAGAAAAAGCAGAAACAGCAGTATTTTCCTTTATTACTAGAGGCAGTTACAACAGTAAAAAAATACACATTAAAACATTAAAAATAAATGAAAAATATTAATTTATTAATCTGTAGTGCTGCCCAGTCTTATTTGTTGAGAAGCGCAGTTATACACAATGAATAAATTCATGAAAATTAGCTACATCCATTTGCCTTTGGAATGCCTCTGAAAGAAAGCACCATACAGCTATCAGATTGAACAAATTCTCTAATTTTACCTGCAATGTCATTTTTAAAGACAAAGGTATAGGAAAATAACTGTCTTTAAGATGAAGCAGGCCTTGTTACTACAAGGAAGGGTACTAGCTATTCATACTAGATGGCATTTAAATGGAAAGCATCTAAAAAATAATTCTAATTTTTTTAAAAAAGTATTGTAGTTACAAAACAGATGTGAAAGTATCCTGTAGGATAATTGTTTTCACTAGACTTTTTTATTCTATTTTCTGAGTAGGTTGATTTGTACTGATGCTGATAGTAATTACTTTTATAACTTGCAGGTATATTTGTCCCACCATTTTTGTTATTTTCAGATAAAGCTCGCTGTACATAACATCAACCTTTTTAAATCCTCTTTTAACAAAACACAATGTAGTCTACAACTTTGTTGCTTCTGCTGCTAGTTCTTATCTTTTATATTTGCATATCTATATACTACTATATTTCTCAGGTCTGTTTGATTGAAACCTTCAACTGGGTGAAACTGCAAGGCATAGGGCAACAATTATTGAACCAAGGTAACTCAATGGGCTAATTTACAGACTTATGTTGGAATGAAATTTAGGAAAGTTGTGGCTGCTTCAGCATACCATGCCTTCTGACTACACTTCCCAGAAACCCCTAGGTTGTATGGCATAAGGGGAGATGGGCAGCCAAATCCCCACTCTCTTTGCCATCTCTATCTAGCATCTGCACTCTATTGAATTGGTTGCTTTGGAACTGAAGCCAAAATTTGAAATATCTTAAAAGTGTGGGTGGGACAAGGAAGCAAGTCAAATATCTGATGGCAAGATAAGGCTAGCTAGGTGACTTGTGGTCAACAGGTGAGTCCTCTTCCTCCTTGGAGGGAACAAATCCTTGGGATATATGGGATGGGGAGGGGGACAATTTTCCTTGTGGTCCACAGCTCTCTTTGTTCTTCCCCCCAGCAAACTGATAAGCAGTTCTGCAGGTCAGTCAAGGAGAGAGAAGGAGTGATTTACGAGCTCCCTGCCATCTTCCCACAAACAATGTCAATGGGGAAGCTCACAAGAACTGACTCCCATTCCCACTGTCTCAAAGGTGCATTTTCAAGAAGCAACTGGACTTTCTCATTTTTCTTTGAAGACGTTTCACTTCATGCAAGAAGCTTCAGAGCTGAAGAAGCTTTTTGGATGAGAAGCGAAACGCCTTCAAGAAAAACAAGAAAGTCCAGTTGCTTCTTGAAAAAGCAGCTTTGAGATAACCATGATCTGGATGACTGAGAATCTCGATAGACATCCTATTCCCACTGCTTTTTTTGCCCACCCATGGTCACTCTGCTTCTATGTTTAAGTAAGGATGACCTAATGGGTCCCAGATTGTCTAGTAGTTCAAGAAGTGAGATAGTTCTTTGCCTGAAATGCAGCTTATAGCAAACGAACATGTAAATGTTGGGGAGAAAGATAAGGAAAGAAGAAAATCAACATATAAAATCACAGCAATAGCTCAACTCAAGCAAAAGTTATAAATGATATATCAATTTCCCATTTTCCTTAGAAGAGCAACAATGGTACTTCGTATAGTCCAGTGATGGCGAACCTTTTAGAGACCGAGTGCCCAAACTGCAACCCCAAAACCACTTATTTATTGCCGGGTGCCAGATGGGCCTGGCCCATTGGGTGGGCGTGGCTGTGGTGATCATGGCAGATTGGGTGGGTGTGACCAAGGTGGACGTGATCGCCTCGATGTTGCTCGTGGGGAGGGACGCCTGTGGGGGCCAGGCAGGGATGGGGGAGATCCAGGGGGTCTCTGGCAGGTGGGGCGGTGGGCAAGAGGCTCGTCCTGAGGGGTGAAGTGAGGCAGGGCGGGGGTGCCATTGTCACAGGGCAAGGTGAGGCAGGGGCTGGGGCGGCTGCTGCCTGACACCATCGGCCCCTGCACATAGAGGCCAGCGAGCGCATGGATGCTGGGATGCATCCGGCCATGTGGGACCTCGGCGAGTTAGCGGGCGGCTGGTTGAAGAGGGATAGTTGCCATCTCCGGGGCATGGCATGTGTGCCCACAGAGAGGGCTCTGAGTGCCATAGGTTCGCCACCACTGTATAGATATTACTGAATACAAATACAAACTGTTGTACAGTAAAACTTTTACTTACATGTCTTGTACCACAATATATTGATGTGGTATGAGGCCATCTACGCCATTATGGCGACCTTCCCACCAGTCTTCTGATGCCCGATGGTACAAGAGAAGGGAAGCTCCTTTTTTGAAGGATAACTCACGTGGGGATCGCCCAGTATAGTCAAACTTGGCAATAGCTTCAATCTGTTCCACTTCTATAAAGTTGGGTGAACAGCAGTAGAAGAAAGATCCAATTACAGAAAATTGATTAAAACTCACTACAGTTTGTTTAATGCAGTAAGGTATTCCTGGAATAGTATGAACGTTTCTTATCTAAAGATATTTCTGTGAAGGATAATTTTGCTACTTTCCCTAGGAAACAGAAAATTGTCATCTTAATATTAAGGTACCATATAGTAACTTAAGTGCAAGTGTGAAAGAAGGAAAGGGTAATAGCTGACAGCTGGGACAAGATTCCCTATATTTTGATAAATGGGAGGGGGGAATCTCAGAGATGCCAGGAAGTATGAAGTTAGCTTAAATCCCTCAAGAGACAAAATTGTGAGTCGACCCCAACTTGGCAGCACATAATTAATCAAATCAATCATTACTTCTGGTGAAATTCTAACAAAACCTGTTTATCGGAGCCAAAAATGGGAGAAGCGTATGTATTCTCTTTCAGACTATCTCTTTTTAAAAGCTATAGTCTATTTCCAGCCAAAAGTAACTTAAACATGAAAAATACCCAGGTTTATGAGTTTACCTCTATTGATGCCATTAGACCTAGCCTCCAAAATATATCTCCATAGCCAGAAGAAACTTACACAGGATATCCAATGCTAGCAATAAACAGTTTTGCGTACTATGTGTTATTAACTTTTTAATAAACTCCTGGCTGTCTGCCATTCAAACCAGAATGCTGAATAATATGAACCTTAATCAGATCCAGTAGAACAATTTCAATGTTCTTGTCTACTTAAAGGCAGAAAGCAATTCAGAAACAGATTTCATAAGTTACCATCTTAGTACAGTAATATTGAGAAACAGCCCTCAATCTAGGTTAGTTTTGTCTCTACATTTTCTGTTAAAATGCTCTTTAACATCAGCTAGACATAATGGGGATTGTAACCCTGAATGTATGAAGAGCAGCATCTGGGAAAGGTTATCTTATACCACATGCCTTTGTGTGCTTCAAATGAAGCAACATTTAGTAGTAATATATAGTCTCAAGATGGCTTCCCAAAATAGCCACACAATCTAGATAAAATATCTAAGTCCTCACCAGTACACTGAACCAGATATGTGGAATTAGACTCAGAGGGGTTATATAAATTCTTAAAATAAAACAGCTCTTCCTCTCCATGCTTGTGTTATGGTTAATCATCCAGAAACTCCAATCAAAACTATTAACATAACCATTCAGGCATAAAATTGCCTAAGTGGAAGCTTGCTTGCTTCAACTTTTTCAGTCAAGAAAGGCTGTTTGTCATCACCAACACTGAAAAATGAAGGTGGACATTACCCTGCTCCTTTCAAACATTCATCTTCAATTAGCTGACTTATCCTTTTCTCCTCTTATGCCCTTAGTTCCAACAAACAATTATGTCAATTTTCCCATAACTTGTACTGGTAAAGTACTGGATTTGGATATTTGCATCACTAAAGAGAAAGAATTATTGGAACTAAAAGCCATAAAAACAAATGAAACAGAGGCATGCTAAGTTTAAGTAAAACACAGGGCTCTGTAACAAGGTTCCCTAAATTATAAAATAAGACAAGATTTGCTTCTAGGCATATTACTTAACAACAATGTCCAAATCAACGTGTGTGGGGGGGATGTAATCAAATAGCTATATTAAGTGTGCAGATACAGAAAAATTGTGTTCTGAAAGTTAGCATACAAAAGTAAATGGACACAAATAAACATTATATGAAATGAGGGAATAGAACTGTATTCCTCAGGTTTTGGTCATTTAATCTTATATAAATTTTTCAACTTAAAATAATTTTTGTGAGGCAGGGAAAGATGTGCCAAAATGTTTAATTGATACCGGTATATTATTTCCCATTCTGTTCAATGATGTGAGGGGAGATGACCTAACGCAGCAGCTTTATGTAGATATTAAAAAGGAGAAAAGAGAAGGTAGAACCTGAGGCACTCCACAGAGCAAGGATCTAAGGGCTTTATTGCTCCAGCCCTAGCTGGAACCAGCCTTGGAGAAAGCAGAACCACCACAAAATGGCGCTCTCTATTCCAACCATCTCAACTGATCAATGGGTTTGAAGGCCACTGAGAGATCAAGAAGAGCCAGGATAGATTCATCAAACCTATTTCAAAGTTACTACAGATCACTGACAAGTGCAGCCAAAGCCAACTCAATGATATAACTCAGTCTGATATTTGAGTGAAAAGGTTTGGAAAATCTGCATTTTCCAGGACCCTTAAAACTGGAAACCAATTACCTTCTCAACATCCTTTCCTAAAAAAAGAAGGTTGGAGACTCTAAAACAGATTGTCCTGATCACTTGAATCCAAAGATGCCTCATGAGAGCCAACTCCTCTCTCAAAGAGGCATTTATTACCACGTGGACCCACTCATATGCCCCCCCTCTCTGTAAACCATAACTAATTGTGAGGGACATGAATCTAATGTACAGGCGTCTCATCCCAACAATATGTTCATGGCTGTCATGGTGGCCATAAAGTCCTGTGCTATCTTCAAGTTTGCCAAGTCTGCTAAAGTCCCCAAGACCATAAGAGTGGGGAATGTCATATTAGTATTATGGACATAACTCTTATGATAATAACCCTCAATACCTTTATATAATAGTTCAAATAAATCCAGGAAACAAAGGATTAGACTGTACAGTTAGAGTATGTTTGACTGAGAATTCTTATAGTTATCAATTGACACACAGTTTCAAAATGCTGTCAGTTATATCTTTCCATACATTTAAAGATTGTTTTTCATCCTTTTTTTCCTGGGAAACATATTAAAAACTGGAAATATAAGTTGTAGATATCCTTGATACTCAAGACTTTTTTCAAAGAACATTTTTCCATTTCCTTTTCTTACCATAAAACTGGAACTACATAAAATAACAGTCAAACTGGAGGCGTCACTTTCATGTCAAATAGAAAAACAGAATTTTAACTTATTAAGCAGGCTGTCAGAATAACTTCCATATTGCCTTGGAATGTAATTGTGACAGCAGTGAAAAACTCCCATGGGCCTACTTCAATTACACATATTTCAAGGCATTTTATTAGTACCTACTGGCAGTCTCAAACATAGAGATACATCCTCCCCTGCAAACAGCCCTATGTTAATCTAGGGAAATTAGGTTAGTTATTAAATGCACATTAGCATTTCACCATGTAAACGTTGGTAGCTTTTTGTAGACACAATTGTCCATGGCTTGTTTCTACACTCACCTTCATCACTGGTGTGTGGCTCTGTGCCATTGTCATGTTCTCCTTCATCAATAGTGCCCGGTTCACTGTGTGGGCTGTCACTGGAATCAAAAGTGGAATAAATAAATGCACTGAGGTTTTTAAAATGGGGATAAAAGGGGAAAGAGATGTGAACGCCTTATTAACAAGTAAATGCAGGAAACTACAATTTGCGCTGAACAATTTCAGAATTGCAAAATTGGAACATCTCAGACTTTATTAAAAAAAATCTGCAATGCTGGTCTGCATACCCATGAGAATGTTTTCATTTAAAAAATATTCAAAAGAATATCTTAGATAAATATGAATCCTACTAGGATTAGTTTGCAATACTATTTTACCTTCAACAAATCTCCTACTACATTTCTGCTTCCATTGCATCTGCATTGTTGAATAAATATCCTGCTGTTTACAGCTCCTCCTATCATTCTTTCTCCACATAGTAAGAGGAGCCCCACTTGAGCAGTTTTCTTTGTAACAACACCGCAACAATGATGGGTGGCACTACCAGTAGCCAAATATGATGCCATCTTGCCCATTATGCTTCACTTAAGAAAATGACACAAACATTGGCATAGTTGGGTGAATTCTGAAAATGCCAGACAGCCTTAAGCCACTGTTTATGCTGTCATGACTTAACTGCCATGGGGGAGGGGGGAAATGTTTTCAATTTTTTCCCCAACTGTGGTAAGCCGAATGCCTTGTTGAAAAAATATACAGTTCTTTCTCAGAAATAAGCACATGCATGAGAGTTGAGTGATGTCTGACAGTAGTGGCACCTGACGGCAGCATCTATACGATGAGAGTTTTGATCATGAAGAAAAGGGCTGTTGCAACATACTCCAGTTCAAAGTGATTGGTAAGAGCTCTTCATTAAACAGTTGTGGATAGTAAAGGACAGGCATCTGTTTACTTGTTCTGCTCCAAGTGAATTAAAGAGCTTCCCTCATCTTGCAGTAGAACTGGGCCTGGTTCCTATGAAATGGGACAACTCATCACGGCTATCTCACCACAGCCATCTCGTAGTAGCCAACTCACCATGGTCAACCCACCATGGCTATCTTGCCATGGGACAATTCCATGTGGGATAACTCAACACAATTAATATTATCTGCCACTGTTTCCACTGACAAAAATGGAAATAATGTCAAGAAAGAGTGGCGGGTAGCATTTATCTCGTTGAGTTATCCCACATGGAATGGTCCATGGCAAGTTGTCCCGCGGCAAGATGACTGTGGCAAGATGGACATGGTGGGTTAGCCATGGTGAAATGGCGAGTTGGCCATTGCGAGTTGCCCTAGACCCTGGTTTCTATTGTCCTGTATTTTGTGCAGTTATTAAAAAGGGTTCTTTAAAGGTATCAGAACTAATTCAAATGAAAGTCTAAAATAATTTTGGTGAAACTTGTTTATTCTTTGTTTACATATTTTTGTCTCATGGCAATCTCTCTAATATATTTGTTCAAGGAATGAAAATTAGGATTGAAGGCATAATCCTACATTCTCCCATTATCCAGAACTGAAGTACTAATTATGTAGCAGAAGATTGATTATCGATTAATGGGTTCATGCCAAGAAACTGACATAGCTATTGCCTGCTAGCCGCATGCCCACCTTAGCAGGAGGGGAACATCTGTTTTGTGTTTGAGAAGAAATTTTAAGCTGACATAATAGGAAACACAGTCTTTGTAGACTTGTCCCATTTTATATAACAGATCTAATGGAAACAGACTTTCATTGATCTGTTCCTTAGATTTTAGTCTGTCACAAAAGCCCATTAAGAATGCACTGGTGCCTGGAAAGTAGGAGCTAGACAGCATGAGACAAACTGTCATTGCTATCATCACCATCTGCTCCTGCTGTTATTTGTTCCCATTCCTGCTAACAATTGTTTTAAGAAAAGGCTGCTTTGTGCTTTTTCACACAAAGTTTTACTACCATTCTAAGTGGCTTCTGTCACCACTTAGGACTGCCCTTCTTCTCAAGAGCAGCCATTTTAAGTTCTCCTTTGTTGCTATAGAAACCAGAAGGGAGAAGTCCAGGGTAGAAGTCGCCTTCTGGAGCAAAGCAATTATAAGTTGCCCCAGGTAGTGGGGCAAAGATCTTGTAGAAGATTACATGAAAAAGTGCTGGAAACCTATTGAATCTGAAACAATTGGCAGCTATGACTACATGTAAAGTTTCCTTCAAGTCATGATCAATTCCTTATACTTTCATGGACACATTTACACAGTTTTACTATCAACAACTTGGAAGTCATGAGGATATTTCAGAATGAATGGCCATGATTTAGTTTTCTGGTGTCCTGATTAATTAGGATACCAGAAAACTAGAATACAGTCATTCAACCAAAAAGCTCATCATTGCTTGATTGACATGAGCCATAAAAGCCTATACTAGAATATGAAAGTGGTTTACCATTTCCTCCTTTCCAGATATTTTATTGAGTTTCTGAGATTCCTATATAGTTATACAGAGCTATGTAGAGAGGTAAAATAAGTAATAAAAGGTAAAGGAGTCCCTGTGGATTTTTACTCCACTAGTCTTTGCCAACTATAGGGGGCAAAGCGCATCTCTGTTTCAATGAGAAGACATTTCCACAGTCATGTGGCCAGCATGGTGTCACAGAGTGCTGTTACCTTCTCACCAAAGTGGTACCTATTTATCTACTTGCATTTGTGTACTTTCAAACTGCTAATTTGACAGGAGCTGGGACAAGGACAGGAGCTCACACCATCGCATGGAGCTCATGTCTCGAACCTGGGCTGCTGGCTTTCCAGCTGACAAGCCCAGTGTCTTAACCGCTGAGTTACCGTGCCACCCAAAATAAGGAATATTCGTGGAAAAAATGGGCATTTAGGCTAGGGGTGTTGGTCTTAGCTTCATTACAGTTTAAAATATTTCAGTTCTTTTTCAGGTTTTTTTTCTCCCTAACACTGTTTCATTCGTATATACTTACCTGGGAGCAAGTCCCACTGAACTCAACTGGGCTTATTTCTGAGTAGACGTGTATAGGATCTAATTGTTAGCTTTGGGAGTAATTATCAGTTTAGTGTAATTGCTAAGCCCATCAAGACAATGAACTGCTAAACAAGAGTGAACTGTAAAATAAACAAAATAAATGCTTTTAAGAACCTTCACTGTTTGTTCTAATGCAAGCAATGACTTCATGATTGTACCCAATAATTAAAATCTAACCCATCCCTTGGCAACCTGGTGCCTTCTACACATTTTGGACTTCAGGTCCCATGAACTGCAACCAGTAAGAGTTGTGGCAGCTGTAATCAACAGACTAAAAAAAGACCTGATCTCACCTAAGGACAACGTATCATATAGCCAGGAAACTATCTTTAAATACTAATTTTTGTTCAAAATAATGTAAAGTTGATGGAAAAGATGGTTAATAGATATAAAATGAAAGGAGGATTATGTTTAATCTGTCTAAACTAGAGTTAGGAAACACATGGCTGACATATTGCCCACAGCAACCCATCTGGTCCTAAGCCTCACCAGAATGTGGACACAAGGAGAAAATGTGGTTTCTAGCCTAAAAGGTCTTGTTACTTGTGTCTTAACAATGCATCAAAATATGCCTCAAATGTGCAGAATGTGTGCATCAAAATATGCCTCAAATGAGCAGAATGTGTGCTAAAGATTACAGCTCTTGATGGTGTTATACATGAATTTATATATTTGGATCACTGTATTTCTTCTTGCTGGAATCAACACTACAAGTACTAAAAAGCAAATCATTGAAACAGAAAAGGTGACAAGATAGCTTTCTTCAAAAAAAATAAGAGAGAACTCCACATTTGGAGAACATAAACTAATATTGATTGATTGAGAATGAGGGCAATAGGGAGTTATAGATACAACTCTTGCCATGATTATGGGCTATTAAGGAAGAATTTGGGTTTCCCTTATGGAAAGAAGAATGTTGGATTGAGTTAAACTAGTTCTAAGCAATTTCTATTTATGTTTTTAAAGGACCTAAAAATGAATTAGGCTATAACCTCCACTGAATTCCTACACTCCAGTAGCCCAACATTATTTGAAATCTTCTTGTGCAACCAAGAGATTTAGAAACAAAAATAATTATTCCTTATACTTCATACATATACAACAATCCATTCCAGTCTGGGCAAAGAAATAACCCTATATCATCTTACTATTTAAATTAAAAACACCTGAAATAAGCATCCTATACTTAAAAAAGAAGAAATTCCTAATCTTCTTAAGATGCTAAATGCACATATTTCATTCCTAAGTTTCTTACCAGTACTCTTCCCCACCAGTCATGCATTTTTCATAAACAGGTCCTTCCAGTTCCCTGAGGGTAGGGAAGATGGCCTCATGATTGATTATGATGGTTTTGATGACCTCATTGACATGAGCCTGGCAAGACACTGGATCCTGCCCATCTGGAATATGCATCAAAGTTGGTCCGAAGCAGATGGCTAGATTGTAGGGATCCATCATGTTTTCATCACTGTATTGCGACAAGCTGCAAATACAAGTAACCCACAGCTACAACACCAAGCTTCAAGTATTACACATACAGTGCTCTACAGGCATTTCCTCCAGCTGGGCAAAAGACAACTATTACAAATAATGATGGTCAAGTGACACCCCTCCCTTTTGCCCAGTGCTAGGTCTGAGGAAAAAGAGAACACTGAAAGGGAAGAGTATTGACCAGGGAAGGCTATTACAGATCCATTCGAAGTAAATAGTTAAAGAAAATGCTCACTGGTTAAGGAAAGCAAAGAGGTATCTCATTACAACGATGACAGCTCGTGGCAAAGTGATAATGATTTGCTGGATCTGGTGCACTCTTTCAGCAGGGTTTTCAATTTCTGTAAACATAAAAATGAAACGTGTGTTCAGATTCGACCTCTCATTTATTCATTTGTACATTTATTTATTTGTACATTTGTCTAGTGCAGGAGTAGGCAACCTTGGCTCTTTTATGACTCGTGGACTTCAACTCCCAGAATTCCTGAGCCAGCCAGCTACCATTGTCTAGTGTACCCTGGACATGAAGCAGTTGACAGTAACAAAAATGATAACAGAACAAGTCAAGGAAAGTCTGTTGACTGGGTTTCTTACAAAGACAAATAACTTGGGAGTCAACATCACAAAACGATCTGCTATTCTGTGGGACAAGCACTTACTTCTCTTTGCACATCAAGTTGCCCTTTCTCGAACAAGTAGAAAATATTTCAAAAACTGTCAAATAAAGATACAGTAATCCAAGTGCAGAACTGAGAAGAGATGTTGTGTACATTCACTACATTATTAGGTGACAAAATTAACATTCGAACCAAGCATACGCTGAACAAAAGATGTTTGGATACAAGTCCAGCAATTCATCTTCAAAGCAAACAAACTGACTGGGCAAAGGGTGAGGATAGTGCTACTTCTTCTATTGCTCACTACAGGTAGTTCTTGACTTACAATTGATCGCTTAGTGACCAAAGTTATGACAGACCTCCCCAGGATTACCTCCGATCTGGATTTGAAGTCACAATGCTCCCCCTGAGGTCATGCGATTGAATTGTAGAAGCTCAGCAACGGCCTGAATGTATGGCCATACACAGCATCCCAAGTCAGGTGACTGTGATTTATAATGTTTATTTTTTTTTTGTCAGAAATTGCCATTTACTTTCAGTTTCAGGCAAAAAACATATACTTAACGACTATGATGTTTATTTAACCACTGCTGCAAAAAAAAAAAAAGTCATAAAATCAGATGCAGTCACATGGTGACCTGCTTAATAATCAGCATGACTTATGACTGTAATTCTGAGCTAATTAGGCTCATAAGTCAAAGCTATCTTTACTAGATATAATTTATAGACTAATGTTGCTTCAGAGGTTCTTTTGTTTTTAAAAAAGGAAAGCTAAATATTTATTTATATATTACAACATACTGTATAAGCATCTGATCTAAGGGAATCGCACCTGCTAGATACAAAATAAATTGGTTCAACCATTGTTTACAACCAGCGTTTAGATCTTGGAGTTTTGTTGTATTTTAGAGCAGTGTTTCCCAACAACTCTGCAATTTTAAGATGTATGGACTTCACTCCCAGAATTCCCCAGCCAGACTTTTTTTTAAAAACAATGCACTTATAATCTTTTTTAAAAAAATTATTTACTTCCCTGTAAACTAGGCTTTTGGAATAATATGCCATTTCTTCAAGATTTGTGTATAAATTCTCCTAATAAGACTCAAGCAAGACAGGATGCAAGACCTAGATCACTCAATCATCTATATACAGAACTTTTAGTGTGTGTGTATGGAATCTTTAGAAGCAGTAAAGGAGCTTTTTTAAAAAAATTATTTAATCAGCAAAACTATGAAAATGATATGCAGCATAGAAATAAATCAAAGCATCTGCACAATGTATTTTTGTGGAAGTATTGTGTTTCCCCCAAAATAAGACCCAACCAGAAAATAAGCCCTAGGCCTAGCATGATTTTTCAGGATGCTCGTAATATAAGCCCTACATCAAAAATAAGCCCTGGGTTAAGATCGTCAGCCAGATGGATGCATTTAGTACCATATTTCCCTGAAAATAAGACATAACTGGAAAATAAGCCCTAATGCATCTTTTGGAGCAAAAATTAATATAAGACCCAGTCTTATTTTCAGGGAAACATGGTAGAACCTTCAAATTTGTAATGAAAGGTGATTTGGTTTTCCTTCCAATCCCAATTTTTGGAATATTTCTTTTTCTTCTTCTTTGTAATATGTATGAATAAATCATAAGTATCTCCATAGGTAAGGAACTTGCAAAAATTCAGAAAGTATGACACGACTTGTAATGAATAAAAGCTGTCTAAGCCTTTAATCACAGCAGGTAGGTTTTCACTGCTGCCAAGTGATTGGTGAAATGACGTATGGGACTGCCTTGTGAGACAATGAATACATACTGAAATTTCAGTAGCCTTATTGTTAGCTTCTTCAGAGTATATCTGAAACTGAACTCAATAACAGCTGTCATGTCCTTATATACTGCTTACGTTCAGTGAAGCGGAATGCCACAAATAATTGCTAACTGCAGTAGGATAACAGTTGATCCGTCATCTCTATTTAAATTATTTGTGTGCTTATAAATTTCTTTTGTCTCTCTAATAATTCTGTGGAAATTGCCTGTTTTATCTTGTCAGGAGGCTAATGTTCTCCAGGTTTATTTTACAGCATGGCCCTTGTTATTAGTGTATTTTTAAATCTAATATTGCTTTCAGGTTTTTTAATTCTGCACTGGATGGAATGCCCAGTTGATCCAACACAATGATGGTGGACATCTTAACCATAAGAAGGAGACCATTACTTCAATACTGCATCACACCACCATCCCCAACCAAAGGTGTATATTGTGTCACCAAGGAACATTGCTGACAAAGTAAATGATCTAGGCAGACCCCAAAAAAATTCAACATCTGTTTATCTTCTAAGTAATGAATGCACTATGCAGTATACAACTGAAGGAAGGATTAAGAAGAAGAGTATGCAACCTTAAACCTCATGTGTGACCATTATCATTAAAAAAAAATACTGGACAAAAATAGTGCAGGATTAAGATTCATAAAGTGAGCAAGATAAAAGATAGGTTCCTCTTTAATAAGGATGAATTCCCCAAACTATTACCAATGGAGTGTACAAAATACATTGCAAGTAGAAGGATAGTTACATGAGATTATAGATTAGTTTAAGTATGCTTTTTCCTAGCGGCCTTACTGTTCAAAAATCAGAATTTTTTTCTGTATTAAAACAAGTCTAAACAAAAGAAAAAAATGATTTTAATATGATAAATGTCAAGTTTCATTTTATTTGTAAGCTTGTTTCTACAATATATATGAACAGAACAATCTACAAGGTATTCAGTAATATAAACAAGATATTACAAATATTACTTAAAAGCAATATGGAAGAGGACAATGCAATTAAATTGTCCTTGAATATTTATTCATATTGCTGGTACTGCTTACGAGAGTATAGTTTTTATAAAATTTAAACAGTTTTTTTTCTACTGAAAGGATATTTTAGCTTCTTGCTTATAACAAAGAAAATAGGAAGAGGAGCTGCATTCTCCAACACACAATACATAATAAAGTACATGGCAATACAGATATCCAAATACCCTGCAATATACATTACATAATATCTTGCCAGGTCATTCAGCTTACATTAGTAATAAAATTGGTTTTTTATCATACCGCACATTACTCTTAGCCATGTTTATAACCACTTTTTATGCAATAAACTATAGAAGCTTGGTTGGCAATTACACAAAGCTATAAATCATGATTTACTTTACATAAGCACCTTTACCACCACATAAAAATAATATGCAAAATTCAAGAAACTGACTTATTATAAATTACTTACTTATAGTAGATATCAAATCCTGAAACCTTTCCTTAGGAAAGAGTGGATTTTCCAGTCCCCGGAAATACAATTTTAAGACCCCAGCAACAGAATTAATATCACGTTCATTTTGATCATCAGCAAGGGGATCTTCACCTGACATAAAAGATTTATTTATAACATTAGATTCCAGTTCTAGATGATACAGAAGACACAATACACCATAGTAATAAAAAGTCGCTACAAAAATTAGGAAAACAGCTTCCCTGAATAATTGTTGTTGTTGTTCTTGTCATCCCATTATCATCATAATCCTGCCAAACTGTAATGCTATAACGTAGGATAATAATATGTACATGCAAACACATCACTCTATAGTCTTTCAGGGTAAACAACATTATAGAAAGCACACACATAAAAAGAAATCAGTATAAGTACAGTAAGAAATGGAAAAAATTCCCACAAGCACCATTTATTATACTTTTCTTCTCCAACCTTGCAAATCATGTTTCTTCTGCATCCAAATACCAATGCATACATTATCTTTTCTTCTTTAAAGGTCTCGCCCTTTTCTGAGAACTCATCAGCTATGCTCAACCATGACTTTCTCAATCTTCCTCACTTTTCTTCATGTATTTGCTCTGCAATTCCACCTTCATTCTTTCTCTTTATACGACTTAATCACTTCAGTCTATTTCTCTCATGCTGGTCGCTCACTCACTTTTTGTGTTCACTCCACATTCATTCAGCACCCATTCATTCTTGGCCTTATGTTTTCTCATTTCATTATGCAGATAAGTACCCCATTCCACCGCATTCAATATATCCATTTCTTACTTCTATGTGATAAAAATGGTAGGAATCATGTCCTTCCAACCAAAAGTTCTCACTTGTCATAGACTTCGTTACCTCCAACATATCTGAACAGTCCCCTATCAACATTTGTAGGTCTTAACGTTTCTCCAAAGATTTTTCCATCTTTAATCAACTTTCTATCAAGGTACGCAAAATTCATTTATTTTTCTAATGTTTCTACTTTGGTTTTGCTATATTAAACTTCAGATGCATACACTTATGACTCATACAAGAAATTTAATATTAATTGCAAAGTATTTGGTTTCTTAGCTAATGAGGTTGCATCGTCTGCATGCAAAAGTTCACAGACATTTGCATCTCTTAACATGATTTGTGATGTAATTTTGTGTTTAATTAAGAATGGGCAAAAATCATAAAATTCTTTGGTTTTATGAAGCAGTATTGCAAAATTTTAGAACACATCCCAAATAGCTATGCTTAAATATAACAATGCTAACTATATCCCAATGTGCTTTTTCAAAAGGCAACTGGACTTTGTTTTTCCTTGAAGATGTTTTGCTTCTCACCCAAGAAGCTTCTTCAGAACTGAAAAAGCTTCTTGGATAAGAAGTGAAACATCTTCAAGGAAAAACAAAGTCTAGCTACCCTCTGAAAAAGCACCTTTGGGGCAATCATGACCTGGATGACTGAGAATCTACATAGACAATGCTAACTATGGGATGGAGGAAGCTCAAAAGAAGCCAATTATGTCTCTAATCACAAATGGAGAAGGCAGAGACAGAATTCAGAATGTATATGTATTCTAATAAATAAATGTAAAATAAAACAACAGCAAATCACTTTATAAGAATGTCCAACTAATTACATACCTCTTTCAAATGAGTTTTTGATATCATTGACTTCAACCTGAGATCCAGGAACTCTAAAAATACCCTGTTGTTGTAAACCTGAAGTGAAAATTTTTTTTTTCAAAAGAAAGCCTATTAAATTATTTGGAATCAATTCCCATTTTAAATTTCAATCATTTCAGTTACCTTCACATTTAGGTCTTCCAAATACATATTTTATTTATAGGATAACAATAACAGTCGGGGGGGGGGGGAGAAAGCCATTTTACTACACAAATAAGTTCATTGACTCAAATCTACTTGTAGATCACCTCTTACCATTTTTATATGTCATCTTCTCATATATCTAGAAATAAGTCACTGAATTCCCTGTAATCCTATATATGCAATTTGTTTTGATATGTTCAAGCAGATAAGATAAACTCAGATGGTGAAGAAAGTTTAGGCAGTCAAACCCGATATCTTGCCTTGACAGAAACCCAGAATGATTCTGCAAACACTTGCATGGAAACAATTGACTATAACCCTGCCCATTTTATCACAGCTTCTGTACAACCTTTTGCTGATTTAATCCCTATGCATGGGGAGAGGGAGAGGAGGATTTATAGTGACAGACAAGAATTTAGGGAAGCTCAATGTGGCCTAAAGCAGTGATGGCGAACCTATGACATGAGTGTCACAATGACATATCATATCATTTTTTTGGTGATGCGCCTAAAGGCTGCATGAGAATTTTGTGAACACTTGTGTAGTCTCCAGATCACCTGGAAGTTGTGCAAGAGGATTTTGTTCTCACACAGCCTTTGAAGGCTCTGAAAATTGTGCAAGAATGTTCTTGCATGATTTCTGGAAGCTCCAGAGGCTGCACAAAGAGCACACCACATTCTCATGCAGCCTCTCAAAAGAGCAGATATTCTCATGGATTTTTGGAGGTTCCAGAGTCACACAAGAATGTGGTGTGTTCTCACACAGCCTTTGGAGCTTCCAAAAAGCCCAAGAATGGGGCATGCTTTCCTGTTCTTATGTTGCCGGCAAGGCCAAATAAGAGCATTGTCCAAAGTTTCCAGATCGCTGGAGCTGTCTCAGATAAGACAAATTGAAAAATATTTACAATTATATATTTCTTTATTAAATTTATATGCCACCAATATCACTATCCAAAGTGACTTTGTTATGAACTGTTTCATGAATTGTGACATGTCAGCAGAGTCAAATTAGGCATTTTCTGAATTTTTGACACACCGAGCCTACAAGGTTTGTTATTACTGACCTAAAGCCTAGCTCTAGGCTAGCAGTACTGTCTAGCTCAGTGATGGCGAACCTTTTAGAGACCGAGTGCCCAAACTGCAACCCAAAACCCACTTATGCATCATCGGGTGCCAGGTGGGTGTGGCCCATTGGCTGGGTGAGGCCCATTGGCTGGGTGTGGCCCACTGGGTGGGTGTGGCTGCGGTGGTAATGGCAGACTGGGTGGGACTAAAAAGTTCAATCAATCAATTCCAACTTTGCAAGATCTTTTTTTTTTCCCGCGAGAAATTGAAATTGACTGATTGAATCTTTTTTTTTTTTTTTTTTGCACACGGCAGTGGAGGCCTAAAGTGAAAAGGTTTTATAAAACCCAGCTGAAGGCCTAGGATGACGGCACGCATACCCACAGAGAGGGCTCTGAGTGCGGCCTCTGGCACCCGTGCCATAGGTTCACCACCACTGGTCTAGCTCATACTAGAACAAAATTAAAAACTTTCAGTCAACAGCAGTAGAGGGAGAAGAAATAGTTCTCTGGATTTCAGTCAAAAGTATCCAGACAAATAATTTGGTCAATGGGCACAATTCCATATCCAACTATCTGTCATTCCAAAAATATTTTGTTTTCTGGTTAAGGCAAGCATTTATTAATTAAATATAACAATGGCCAAGCCCCATGTAATTAGTCAAATAAGTTGACATATTATTTTGCATTTTAGTGGAGACACATTCTTGTGCTGAAAACCTTAAAAGAAAATCTTGAGGCCAATGTGGAGGGGAGCAATTCAACTTACCATATAAATTAATATAACGAATGCAACTTTCAACCACAAGTGGAATTGCCTGTCCAGAATCCTTGGGAAAGAAACAGATTTTTTTTTTAAAAAAAATGAATATATTGATTTGGGTATATTGATCTGATGAGAACAGTGGTTTCATGAAGCACACTCAAGCAAAATTACAGGTTGAAAAATGAGCTGTTAGTTCAGTCACCGAGTTAGCAAGAAATTAAAATATGTAAGCTTTCAAACAGTAATCTGCACATCCTTTATACTGCCCACTGTAAGAAAGTTAATTTGGCAGTGTTCCTGAGAAGCTGAATCTTGACTATCAAATTGAGGCATCTGGATCAAAGCTATGAGCCAGATCAGACATTGGTTAAGCTACACTAATGCTTCCATTTTATATACTATGTTGTATATAGTATGTTTAGGTGTGTGTCATGTATGTGTTTCACTTTGAGATGGGCAACTACATTTCATTTTTGATGTGTGATGTGATGTGATGTGTTTTTCCACAAAACCAGTTTTAAAGAGTTATGCAGAATCTATGTGTATGGATGTGTTTGGGAAAGTTATCCTCTCGTGAACTTCGGCTTTTGTACTTATTCGTTTTTCTCCTTCAAAGAAGGGACCTCTTGAATAAGATATCTTGAACCATAGCAACTTCTTACAATAAATAACACATATATTTTTCTAGATGGGGGGGGCCCTCTAGTCAGTACCTGATTTCTTGTTCGAGCATTCCTTCTTCCTCTGATAAGCAAATAAAGCAGCAAAGTAGGGGAGAAAAGAAAAGGTTAAGCAAGAGTAAGAACAGTTAGGGTAAGCATATTTTCCAGAGGCTATGAAAGCTC
Organism: Protobothrops mucrosquamatus; assembly: GCF_001527695.2. Classification (NCBI taxonomy): domain Eukaryota; kingdom Metazoa; phylum Chordata; class Lepidosauria; order Squamata; family Viperidae; genus Protobothrops; species Protobothrops mucrosquamatus. Next base: position 153,340 of record NW_015387493.1, on the reverse strand, counting down.
AAATGCAATGGCAGCTTAGAAGGAACTACAGTAGTTCAGGCTCCGTCCAACACCCATAGAACTGCTTGGTATGCAATTACTCTGCTTCAGCAATAGATTCTCAGACTCTTCTTGCCATTTTCCCTTTTCCCATATGGAGTTCTTCCTACAGTTCCATTGCCCAGTTCATTTTATTTACATAGCTCTCTTGGCAAAATCTGAAATTCTTGTCTTTTTTTGTTCAGGGGAATACCTCAGTACGATGGCCATTAGTTTTTTGCTTTGGTATTCCGTATTTCCTAAAATGCTTTTTTTCCCCATTTTGTTGGGCTGCCTTGACTTCCTTCCATGTGCCAATGTTTTACCTTTTAGTTTTGATGTTGATTTCAATATTAAAAGTGTTTAATGCTGTAGTTTTGCCTCTTTTACTGTATGGGCTGCAGGCCTGTGATTATTCAATTCTTTAAAAAGAAAACGCTGGAGGTCGTCCAAATTATTTTGAGTACTATTTGCAGCTCCAAGATGTATTCCCAATGTGGCACTTCTGTTGGAGGCCATGACACTGTGGCAAGACTGAGTTATGATCATTAATCATCTGCTTTTTTTTAACCAGAAAATCTATCCCCCTTCATTTTGCTTGATTCTTTCTGTTCAACTTAGTGGCTTCTGGTTATAAGTAAATGGGTAAGATTGGACCTCTTCCTGAATTGTGCAGTATCGCTGAATTTTAGCAAATCTAAGACAATAAAGCAATTGAGACCAATAGGCTCAGTTGTTTTGAGTGTTTTGAGAATTTGGATCCCTATCAGATTCTTTTTTCATCTCTAATCTCTGAAGTATTGGAAATTAAAAGCATTCTCACTGGCATTATATTTCACTACATTTTTCTAAGCTTGCTAAATGAGGTGACCCAGTAAAAATTAGATGAAAGGCCATTTCAGCAAAGGTTCCTGTAGCACCCCTTTCCCAGCACCAGATGAAGACTTACTTGTTAATGTAGATCTTTAAAACAGTTTATATTTTATGATCTAACACTCTTGTTTCATAGGCAAGTCTTAATTATCATGTTATTTCTTAATCAATTACTGTTGTGGTTTAAATTTTATATTTGCTTTAGGAGTTGCTTAGATAAGCTACGTGAAGAGCAGTTACACAAATTTGGTAAACCCTGAATAAAACACCAGGAACTCATAAAAACGCCACTTTTTATTTTAACTTTGATTTGCACGAAACACTTTTCTAAGAGAGGAAATCACACTACATTTAAATTTCAGGATGTCTGTATAAGCTTCAAAGAACCAGGGCAGCTCAGCCTGTAGTAGGAACAAGATATGATAGACTACCAATTAGCCTGCTGGCAGGAACAAAGGATGCTACTTACATTTTGTTCCCGAAAAAATCTTTCTTATTACCTCGTCCTTTGCCTTTGCATAAACAAATGTACAGAACTCCAAAAGTAAAGTGGGTCCCTTGCTAGCTCAAGTGTGGCACCAGCAGATTTTGTCCCTGAGAGAGACAGCATACCAACCATTTTCATGGCGTGATGTGCAGTGCATGGGAAAGGCCAGGTCCGAGGAAAGGAAACAGATCAGTGGTTAGAAGGGGAGAATGCTACCATTACATCCACAGTGTTCACAGACTCTTACTGTTAAACAGCCAATACCTTAATGAATGTTTCCATATTGCCGTTAAAGAGTTTATGATTATAGACTGAGAGAGGCCTAGGTCTCCTCATTTTCTGTGGTTTAGGGGGAAGACAGGGGGGCCTGAGGAAATGGAACAAAAGAAATCATAAAACATCAGTGTGAATACAATGGCAGGGAAAAGAGCTCCAAGACTGCAAACAGAGACCCGGAGAAGCCTTTGGGAAGGTGAACCGTTGCTTCCGTGAACCTGGATATCTTTTTCGACAGTATATCATTGGAATACCGAAGACATGAAGAGCTGCCCTGAATCTCAAGGATACAACACCCAGCTTCCTTACTTTGGAGGAAGAGGGCTGGGAAATTGCTTACCTTTTACTATTAGCAAAATTCTATTTACAATGTAGTTCATTTTAAGCAGGAAAAAACAATATTTAAAATAAGCTGGGCAAATCTTCCCTTCCCTGAAAAGATTCTAAGCTCTTTTACCACCAGGATCCTAGCTTTTTAAATTTGTACACAAACTTCATCTTATCTCCATCCACTATTATCCTTAGCTACAGAGGGCCAACCTAGTGCATTCTAACAAATTAAAATGGTTTCTTTCAATTGCCTCTCCAAATTAAAAAAAAAATCCATGTGCATGCAATTAAAATGACTCTTTTTGTACAATTTAAACTGACCAACCACTTCATAATCCTGAATTCTCATGCATTTAGTTAGAAAAAGAATTTCACATTTGAAGGAAGCTGGTTTCTAAAAGCTATTTTTCTACCATTATTAAAACAGTTCCAAATTTCTTTGCTAATCCTGCACAGTGTAATTAAACAATGAAGCTTTACTGTTATTTAACAAAAAAAAATATTTCTGGTTCTTTTGCTGCATTGTCAGACCTCACAATCGATTATTCTTTCTTTTTCTTTATTATTGCAAACTGAGCTAAAAAGAAGAGCTGCATTTATTTGGGAGTTCTGGGGCCATTTGCTTGCATCTCCTTCCTTGGCAGAAAGCATACAGACCTTTCAGTGAGTCTACAAGGCTGGGCCAGAATGACCAGCTTTGAACAATCCTTCAAGGCTTGTGCTGTGCATATTAAGAGAAGGGGAAGTATGACAAACAATAACAAAGAAAATGATCTTACTATCCTCAAATCTTGGATCAGGAGTGAACTTTTATAACTTAAAAAACTGTTCAAAAAGAAACTAAGATTTTAAAGCTAGCATATCCTTTTCTTATAGCACTCTTTCATATAAAAGAGCACTCGGCACCCCTAGAGCATACCCAATTTCTTTGGCTAGAAATCACACTGCATTTAAATTTCAGTATGTTCAGATAAATCTCTCTTTTGAGCCAATTTGTGGATCAGAAATTATTATTCCTTCTCTATGTTGATTTTATACCACCTTTAAAGGATATAGTCCTCAAGGCTCCCAAGAAAACACCAAATAAATGCTGGCTTGGTTCTTTGTTCTATTTCTCAGTATCTTCGTGTAGCTGGTTGGCTCTGTGTGCTGGCACTCTATATTTTGCTTAGGCAGGTACCTTGACTCAACATTTTGATTTTGTTAGCATAAAAGCAATCAAATTAAGAAATGTATAAAACCACAGTCCAAAACCTGGTTCCATTTATATCAAGACATTAACTACCAGCATGTTTAGTGTCTGATAGAATATATTCTCCATGAACATTTGGGGCTTCAGTGGAAATGGTCCTGGTGATCAAGTAGGGAAGCAGTGCTTATGAGAAACAACTCATAAAAATTGAAACAAACTGAGATGACTGGGGGGGGGGGGGTATTTTAATTTTATCCAAATTATTTAGCTTGATCCATTTGGTCTTCTCATCATCACCAGAAGAAGCTAGCTGGAATTGTTTGGCCTTTGTAGAGGATAGAGTTCCAGTTTATGTAAAATGAGCTAGGTAAATTTGAATCCACCTACATTTCAATCCAAATAACCAAGCTACTGGGAGGGTCTCCTATATGTTTACTGCATACAGGAAATTAAATACCTTGTATTCATTATAAACTTAAGAGTCTGTACTTTTTATTTCCTTGCACCTTCTTCCACCATATATCTGGTAACTATTATCCTCTCTCTCTTTTCTATCGTTCAGTGAGAAAATTTAGAATTAGTCCACCTGCCAGGTTTAGCCAAACTGCTTTTCTGTACACAAATGATTACTTCTTTATGTCCACGCATTATCTGGATCAAAGAAATTTGGAAATCTTTCCTTTCGCTGAAAATATAAATGATCATTTGAGCTAATGATTCCTCATTATTGGTGTATTTGCATGAGAATGTGAGCTAATCAATCCCTAATTTAGAAGTGGCTATTACTAGGCAGCCATGAATGCGTAAATCAGCTATGGGTAGCTTACCTTATATGAAACCCATTCAGTTTTTCCATAACTGCTTTTTTATCACTACAGCCAACTGCTTCTAAATTACCTTTCACTACTTAACTGAATCATATGTTGCTCTCCTTCCAATTTCTGAGAGCAGCTCACTTTTGTCAATGTCCTTTGTCAACGGTGCTTTTTTTCCTAAATTCCCCCCAACCCGCACTCTCCTTTCTTATGGGAATTCAAAATTTATTCTTATTCCTAATGCCTATTTTTCACCCTCTTTATTACAGAGAAAAGAATGATTCAGAAACCGTCATATATCATGATCTGGAAATTAATCCCATATCTGGGGAATTATTTTTTAAAATTCATATATTAAATGTATTTACATGGTCTCTCAGCTCATTCACTGTAATTTGTTCCTGAGCATATATTAACTAGCAAAGGAGAGAGCCCCAGTTTGGCTAAAGATGCTGGTCACTATTACAAGCAGCTGAGCAAACTCTGATACATCCAAGAAGCTTCTGCAGTACTCTCTGCTGACAGAGCCTTATGTGATTTCAGAGCGAGTCAGCTGGAAATTGCCACTGCAGCAAGAGGCTTTTTGTTATCCTTCTAATTAATATATTTGAGTAATGCAGCCAGAAGTAAGCCACTCATGCAGGGAGAGAGCTGCCATTTTCCCCCCCTGCAGCTCATGCTTGGAAGATTTTTTATAAATTTGAAGCAGATGAATTTTAAATAGTTCAGTCCTTATTATAGAAGGAGTACCAACCAATCACCAGAATAAAATAGAAAAACAAAGAGTTCCACTTACCTAGTTGTTCCACATTCAGCTCTTTCACCTGAGGAAGGGAGGAAAGAAATAGTATGTTAATTGCACCCTTGCTATTTATTTATATATGTTAAGAGTACTTTGTTGGGAGAGGGAAATCAGTATAAGGCTATAGCCCGTTGTTCCTGAAACTTGGCAATTTTAAGGTGTGTGGACTTCAACTCCCAGGATTCCCCAACCAGCAGAGGAAAGCCACAAATTTTAAAGTTGCCAAGTTTGAAAACAAAACTGCCAGAGCCCATAGAATCTTGACTTAAAGGCAACTGAAAAGATATCTTTCAATCAGCAATTTGCAAGATAAGCACTATACCTAGATCAGATTTTTGAAGTTCTTTTTTTTTTTAAATGATATTTTAACTCTTGTATTTTCATTGCCTCATTTTAATTGCTAATGGTCTCTTCAACCATTTTTTATTCTTCTTATATACTATTGTAATATCTTTCAGAAGGAAGAGTGCTACCATCATTATCATCAACAAATGCTCCAAACAGTTTAAGAAATTTAAGAGCCTTGTAAGTCCCCCTCCCAACAGTTGATCTGGTGTTCTGCAAAGGCAAAAAACACCACAATACATCACGTGACATGACTGAGTTTGACACCCGTGGTGTAGGAAAAGAGTAGGCTGAAGTGGAAGGCGGAGTTAAATGAGTCATCAGTTTGAAGTCATTGTGTTGCCACAAGAGACCCAAGTCCAGCCCCCTATGAATTCCATTGATTTTTATCTAATGCTAATTTAACTTTGACCGTTAGTTGACTAGATTCTAGTCACTAGAATCTAGTGTATATCTATCAATAATAAATTCTTCTGTGCTTTGAACTCAATGAATGCTCCTTGTTATTTGTGCCTGAAAATCTGTGTGCTTTAAGAAATAATTACCTCATTATTACCTAATATTAAAGAAGACATGAATGGAAGCCAAGTGCTTTTGCCAAAGGATAACATAAGGACAACTCAAAAACTAAAAGTGATTATAAGTAGACTCCTTATCTTTAATATGAGGCTAGATTAACTTAGTACAAGAATTAATACTCATTCTTTGAGGTTTAAAAACAATGTCCAGAGGCTATTTAGGCAACAGAGCGCAACCTCTTGCTGAATTCAGGAATGTGCAATAAAACATCCATAGTTGGTGGCTGTCCAGCCTTTGTTTCAGTAGAAGTGAGACTTTACTACTTTATAGGAAAGTAGTCCCCCAGGCAATCTGCTTTTCCCATTAGACGTTTCTTCCTATCTGGAACCTGCCTTCATGTAATCAGAGCAAAAGAAACATCAACCAGCACACACAGTGTATTTAAAATGATAAAAAATAGTAGTTTTGCTTTATGTAGTTCAAGAATAGATAAAAAAGTAATTAATTCTATAGAGAAATAGGTAACTCATTCTATACAGAATTAATTCTATACAGAAAGACAATGACAAACTTGGATCATGATGGGTAAGGCCATTTCAATGACCTTTGTTTTGTAACAACAAAGATCATAATGGTTAAAGCAATGATGCCCAGCTATTAGAAATGCACATATTTAGGAAAGGTAATGCAAGAGAAGTAATGTATTAAGAAAAAGTGTTATGCTTTGCAAGATTGAAAAACATAGAAAAGGGGGAAGACAACAGATAATGTGGACAAATGGGATCAAATATATTACTTGGAAAAGTTATTACTGGGATGGGTTAAAATAGTGACCATTTGTTCATCAGGACCTGTATCATCAGTACCTAATTATTCTTAGGCCCTACATTCTGGGATGTTATATTGGAGAACAAGTCATGATACTGCTTCCAGTACAGGTAGTCAACTTATGACTACAACTGAGCCCAAAGTTTTCATTGCTAAGCAAGACAGTTGTTAACTGAGTTGCACCCCATTTGATGATCTTTTTGCCACAGTTGTTAAGTGAACCACTACAGCTGTTAAGTGAATCTGGCTTTCCCCATTGACTCTGCTTGTCGGAAGCCAGCTGGGAAGGTTATCACTTGACCCTGGAACACTGCAACTGATATAAATACATGCCAGTTATGAATTTTGATCATGGGACCATGGGGATGCTACAATGGTCATAAGTGTGAAAACCTGTCAAAAGTCACTTTTTCAGGGCTCTTGTAACTTCAAACAGTTGAAAATGGTTGCAACTCAAGGTTGTATTTAGAGAGTGCTATTATATCTTCTGAAAGCTGCTCCTGCAGGACTGAATTTTCAGATTACTGTTGTTTTGGCTGCGTGAACTAATTTACATGAATCCTTCTTAAAGCATGATGATCAGAACCAGACAGGGAACTGAATGTATTTCCAACCAATGAACAGAGTGAAATGATTATGCCCCTGATCTTGAAGCAATTGTTCTAAATTAGTTCTAAATTAATATTAAAGCTACATTCCATTCCTAAGTTAAATTCAACTAGAGAGTCACTATACTGTAACTTTTAATGTTCCTTTTCAGGCTTGTTACTGCCAAGCAAACCATCTTCCTCCTTATACCGTTATATTTAATATACATTTAATATGGTTCTAGATGAAGAATTGTTGTGAATCCCTACTAAATTTCATTTTGTATTCTCTTTTCTCTACTTTTTAATGTATCAGCAACATTCTGAATTTCTTTCTGTCTTCTAAGAGGTTAGCATCCTGTATCAACTGCAATTTAATAAATATTCATCCATCTTCCCTTCCAAATCTTTACTAAAATGTTGAGCACAGGTTTATTCTTAGCAAGATTCCTTCAAAACCTCTGCACAGAGAACATTTAATGAATAGCTCCATCAGTGACTATGGACTTGCTTGGTATACATGGGTATTATGCGTCTCAATTCCTGGCAAATAGATGGCGAAGAAATGGAGGTAGTGACAGATTTTATCTTCCCGGGCTCCAATATAACCTCAGATGGGGATTGCAGCCAAGAAATTAAAAGACGCTTGCTCCTGGGGAGGAAAGCTATGGCAAATTTAGACAGCATACTAAAAAGCAGAGAAATCACCCTGCCAACAAAAGTACGTATAGTCAAGGCCATGGTTTTCCCAGTTGCAATGTATGGCTGTGAAAATTGGACCATAAGAAAGGCTGAGCACAAAAGAATTGAGGCCTTTGAACTATGGTGCTGGAGAAGACTCCTGCGAGTCCCCTGAACTGCAAGGTGATCAAACCGGTCAGTTCTAGAGGAAATCGACCCTGACTGCTCTTTAGAAGGCCAGATCCTGAAGTTGAAACTCAAGTACTTTGGCCACCTAATGAGAAGGAAGGACTCACTGGAGAAGAGCCTAATGTTGGGAAAGATTGAGGGCAATAGAAGAAGGGAACGACAGAGAATGAGATGGCTGGATGGAGTCACTGAAGCAGTAGGCGTGAGCTTAAATGGACTCCAGAAGATGGTAGAGGATAGGAAGGCCTGGAGGAATGTTGTCCATGGGGTTGTGATGGGTCGGACACGACTTCGCAACTAACAGCAACATCATAGTTGGAGTAAATACATCGGTACTCTAAACATAAGTCTGGCACAGATTCCATCCTGGCTGAAATCAGTCAGAAATTTCTGTCCCAAATACTGTAGATCTTGTTTTACACCTATCTCTCTATTAACTTTTCTGTTCCTGTTATTGCAAACAAACTTGGAGTTTATAATCAGGCTACACAATATATGACTATACCTGGAGTATTAATATAATTAAAATATTATTGAATTGATATTGTAATTGCGGTACATAGATAGTCCTCAACTTATGATTGTTTATTTAACGAAAGTTCAAAGTTACAATGTGCCCATGAAGCACAACTTATGACTCTCCCTCAAAGTTAGTGCCCTCATACCACCCACACAGTCATGTAATCACAATGTGAGAGCTAGGCAACCAGCTCACATTTATGACACTTGCAGCATCTTAAGATTACAAGATCATGATTTGCATCCTTCCCAATTGATTTCGGACAAGCAAAGTCAATGGGGGAATCTGGATTCGCTTTATGATTGCATGATTTATTAATGTAACAAATGGTTGTAAAAATGGACTTGGTCACCTGAGAACTCGCTTAATGTCCACATTGCTTAGCAACCAAAATTCCAGTCCCAATCAGTGGAACAATCAGCCTCCAAAAGTTGTGAATGCTCCAACACTGGCAGTTTTTAAGAGGAGACTGGACAACCATTTGTCTGAAATGGTGGAGGGTTTCCTGCCTGAGCAGGGGGTTGGACTAGAAGACCTCCAAGGTCCCTTCCAACTCTGTTATTCTGTAACTGCTTATAATTTAGGTAAGCTTATAAAGAAGCAGCTTCCCTGTTTGGGGGAAGATAGGTTAGAACAATAAGGACTTAAAGAATGAAGGAAAAGAAATGGGGAAACAGTTGAAGGAATTGCTCACAAACACATATGCCATATAACATTAAGTCTAATGAATCATTATTTTTATGCAGAAAACCAACGCTACGAATCCCCTCTTCCAATGACAAAACATTGATTTATCTGGACAAATATACACATACAATTTCTCCTATAAGCAAGCATTCCCTCAAAAGCTAACTCCTGTGGGGGGAAAAAACGAGAGTGAAGCAAATTAGTTTTTCTGGAATATATGCAGAGATCAAGAAGGCCACTGTAATTTCATAGCCAGTTCCCCTTAAGCATAAATCTTCAATGATGAAAGGGCGTTAATTTTTCAATTCTCCTTGACAGCTTTCAAGCAGAGTGACAGAAGTAACCCAGTTACAAATAATACACTATTTTCAGTGCCAATGTACATACAATGCTATTAAAACACTGAAACAGCTCAAAATTCTATACTTAGTACCTTCCATTTTTCCTGTCCTTCATTTTTACTGCTTGACTCTAAACAATAACTACTGCCTTAGACTACTCTCCCCATGCATCAATATATTATCCCTCCTGGTGCTGCTGTTGACTATTATTTTCAAAACTTTAAAATCTCCTTCAAACTATTACTTTCAAAACTTTGAAATATCCTTCAAAAAACATTGACACACATTTTAAGGTCAGGGTTTGTATTTGACAAACTTTCTAGTTCCAGATAAAATGACTAATGGTTAAGAATATAGCGAATACATTTTAAGAGAATATATTATTCTGTAGTATATATAGTAGGGGTTGGGGTTTTCCATCAGGCAAAAAAAAATAACTTTTATCACCTTGCCCGGCAAAAGCATAAATCACAGTGTCTCTTTCTTCTCGGGGAAGGGTTGGACCGCTGGAGACGGTCAATCAAAAGCAACTCATGGATATACTGGGGAGGGAGTGATCACCTGTTTTTACCTTCTATAATAGTGGTCCCCAACCTTTCCAGCTTGGCAGCCCTGCAGGGGGGGGGAGAGGAAGTGATTCCATGTGAGCAGCAGGTGCGAGCATGAGCACGCACTGCTCCACTTGCGCAAGCGGTGGGCCTGAGCGGTCCGGTATAGGCCGCAGCCTGGGGGTTGGGGACCCTTTTTTATAAGGTTACAGTCCAATTTGATAAGACTCAATTATCTAAACTAGGTAACAACCAGTTTCAACATTCATTCATGAATGTAGCCTGTACTTTAAATATGTCAAAGTACTGGTATCAGCACAAACATGTTTGCTGGACATATATAGTAATGCATTTATATTGTTAATAAGATTTGTATGTTACTCCATTCTGGACTAGTATCGCTCCAATCCTAGGCTGCATATTTAACTACCGAAACAGCCTTGAGGTACAAACAAGGCAGACACAAGCTACTTTTGTGTTATGGAGGAGACAGGGGAGATTTTCATACTATCCCCTCTCCTACTTTCAATTCTCATTGCTATCCCCCAATTGTATGCTTGGATGGTCTTATTTTCACCCTGCCCTTACCTGGTGCTCTTTTTCCCAAAATCCAGACAATCACTCTGGGATACCCACCCTGGCAGAAATCCAGGCAAGTGGCATCATGGGACAACTGGAATTGCTTTAATACCACATGTACCACAGTATTCCTGGAATTGGAAAAGGCTAGAGAATATTGGCAAAGTGGAGCATGAGGAACAAAGAAGGAAAGCAGGGTGTTAACAACAACCAGATAATACTTCTGGTTACAACAGCAGGTACAAGAGAAAGAACCAAAGCAGATGACACTAAGAAATTTATAATCTAGCTTGAAATCTTGTACAGTAGTGATGAGAAATGCAATGTTGTAACTGTAACCTACCTTCTCCTAGAGTCTGCTTCAGTAAGTCGTGCTTAGCTTGCAGCTTAGTAATAAGGTTACTGCCATTCAAATACTCTTTAAATTTCTGAAGAAGAGAAGAAACAAATCCATTTAACTCGTAAGTAAGATGGACAAAGAATTCTGATAAGACATATACTTTGAGCTAAAAGTAGTCTTCAGTTAAAAACAGCAATTGGGATCAGAGTTGCCATCATTAAGCAACATGCTTGTAAACCATGACATCACATGATCATACCGCTGGTTGTAAATACCACTCATTCAGCACTATCACAAGTCTGAGAGGTCACTGAATGAATGGTTGTTAAGTGAGAACTCTCTCTCTCTCTCTCTCTCTCTCTCTCTCTCCCTCCCTCCCTCTCTCCCTCCCTCCCTCTCTCTTTCTCTCTCTCTCTCTGTTCATTTTCCTCTTAATGTTTTCAGAGTTCTAAATAAGAAAAAAAGACACATTTGTAAGTCTTAAGGAATCAGATTCTGGTTGCACACAGGATTTTTTAAACCTTATTTTCTAGGTCTCCCTCACAATAAAAGGTAGGTAACAGTAATACTCCTGTTTAAGGTCAGAAACCTTTGTATTCACCCATGTAACTCTACAGATGCTAGAAAGAGAGGGAAAGCATGGGGTGAGAGAGGGGAGAAAATGTGTATTAGTTGAAGGAACAGAAATAAGGAGACTCAAAAATGAATACTCACAGCACTAACATTACAAAATATAAATTTCAGTAAGCCCTTTAAATTAAGAAAGTGATATTTGTTATGGCCATATATATTAGTGAAAAGAATTCCATGGATTCAATCTCATGTTCCAATTAAGGCAATAGCTGGGCAGATAGATTTAAGTGCTCTCATTTCTAAGCACTTTGCTGCAATATGTGGCCAGGATTTTGAGTGAAATCACTGTAGTTTAATATTTAAAATATCAACAATTGCTAAATTTCTAAACTATACTGTATATATGTTGAATCATCAGATACAACTAATATAAGGATTGAAATCAACCCTGCTTGGATGTTATTACAATTAAAATGCCCTCCTCCATATTGCTCAAATAACAATCTGCATGACTATACATTAAATCATTACTGCATGTAGTTGTACTGTACACTCATTATCTTCTTCTAAGTCAAGGCCTTGTGATAAAGCACAAGAAGATCAACAAAACAGCATAGGCTTCTCTCTGGCAGAAAGTTGACTTACAGCAAAAATGTCTGCAGAAGAATGAGGTTATTTGAGGAATATTGATGCAGTTTCAACCTGACTTGTTTCAACCTGACTTGTCACATTGTGCTCTGTGAATAAGGGAAAAGTTATCTACGCTACTTAGCTGCCATAATTTTTAGGTATCTCCTGCCTTCATAACCAGAGTAACAAGACTCAATGATTACACAGTTCTTATTTAGTTTAAAAAGATTTCCACCAGTGAAAATCAACGATTATTGTGAAAGAATTCTAAAAAGACGTGAATCTCAGAAATTCCAGTTCTAACTGGGGCAAATCCAGTAGTATGTGGCCAGCAGAATTTACAAAATTCTTCTCAGCTGACTTGCACAATGGAAGGTACTTTCTGGCATGTGGTGGAATATATAAATCAGTGGTTCTCAACCTTTTTAATGCCGCGACCCCAACTGGTCGTAAGTCGAGGACTAAACCGGTCGTAAGTCAAGGACTACCCAACCGGTCGTAAGTCGAGGACTTTCCCTGCCCAGGAGCGCCGCGCATGCGTGGTTCCGCCCCCTGCGCCAGCCGAGCCGTAGCTGGCAAGCGGCAGAGACGGAGCAAGCCGACCACCAGCTGTCCCAGCCCAAGGGAAGTAAGGCACCCACCGGAAAAGGGGGAAAAAATGGCGGACAAAAAAAATGGCGGACAGCCTTGCTTGGTGACCCCCGTGAAATGGTCAATCGACCCCAAATGGGGTCCTGACCCACAGGTTGAGAACCACTGATATAAATAGTCCCTGATTTGGAATTAAAGATCCCGGGAGATTACAGTAGCAGGCCACTTCTATACTGTGAAGGAAACAACATGGATGTGTCCCTGTAACTCACTGGAAATCAACCCTGAGGGGGATTTTACTGTAAATGTTAAAAAAAAAATTCTACATGTTTTAGGATGGCCATATATATTATATCTTTACTTCAAACTCATGAGGACTAATGATAAAAATCCTCCTTCAAACAAGGCACATACAATTCTCAGAACTATTGCACATTAAAAGAACATCCGTGCATACTTGAGAAGGGAAGGGTAAGTTGATGTGAAAATGTCAAAAAATATATAATATGGGCATTCCATTCTTAATATGCAGCTATAACTTTGTGGGATGAATATTTCACTAATGTGTTTTAAAAGTACTGGGCTCCAAATAGACAGAAGATGTTCCTCACAGTAAAGTAGAACATTTCAGTTTCTTGTTGGTTGGCTCTTCTCTTGGCAATGTTTATTTTACTCATGTAAGTCTCTGAAGCAGCTGATTTGATGGACTCAGTTGAGCGACTGTGCTGAAAAGCGTCTGAAACATCAAAATCTTCCACTGTCAGCATGTCTTGCAGTGTCTGCATTGTGGCGTCCAACGTTTTTCGCACCTGCGGGAAATGGGTGTACAGAAAAGCAGAGTGAAAGATACAGTTTGGCACTATAAATGTATAACTTTTGTTACACTGACATTTTTTTTAAACAAATGCTTTTCAGAATTAGGCTCTTAGTTTAACAGGAGGTTCTTGCTTGCAAATGAAAAATATCTGTGCATGACTCAGAGGTAAGTATATTACTATATCTTATGGTTTATGAGAAAAAGTAATATCTCTGAATGCCATTAGAAAAAGTCATAGCATCACACAACCAGGAAGAAAAATCAAACATAACTCTTTAAGAAATTCTTTCAATCATATGGATTTTAAAATGCACTGGAAAGATGCAGTGTTTAACTTTGTACCCTGCAGAGGTTGTGTCAGCTTCTCTACACTTACAGAGTCATTGAAACATAAAATTTAATCAGGACTGCCTGATCTTTTGCATATAATTGTATCCCACTAGATTTATAACACTAGGCCAGTCATAAACAACCCTTTCATTAATGTTCGCATTAAATCAAATGGAAAAGTTTCATATCCAGGAACTGCTTCCTACATTGCCTTTTGTTCTTTAAATTTCTCATCTGCTTCTTTTTTAGGATCAAATAAATTCTATTCAATCACTCAGTCTTCTCCTTCTTTTAGACTCTTTTACTCATTTATATATTTGTTTTGCAATACAATCTTCATTAATTCTCTTGAAAAATACCTCAGTACATCTATTTCTTACTGGTGACTTTATGCTTGCAAATGTCCCTTGTCACAACAAGAATGTTTCTAAATGTTTTTCAAAGTCTTAATACCTATGACTAATTAAATTTGTAAAGCCTCTGAAGTCACAAGCAGAAATTTCTTGAGTAACTACAGCCTCAAAGTGATCCACAATTATTTCTAGTTCAAACAATTAATAATAAGCAATATGTGTAGCAAAATGATTACCAGAATCTCTGTAAAACCATAGCAGATGAGTATTACTAGAATCACAATAATGGAAATGGACACAACTCTAATGGTAAACAAAGTTTTGCAGTGCTCAGTCACAGAACACTATATTTAATTACATTGGCAATATAGCACAGAATCCATGTTCCCATCTTCCTAGATCAAGAGTGTATTAAGATGATTTTACAAATATGAGTTAAATAGAAAATTCAATGGTTCAAATATTACTCTTTGAGTCTGATAAGTAAGACACAGCTTTGCCTCTTGGGATTTTAGTTCACATTCCTTAATCCAAGTAAATGTAGACCTGGTCCTCCTTTGTCTTGCCATATTCATATTCCCTATTGTAAATTTGGGATGTCACATCTATTGTGAAGACACATCACCTTAACCATACAAAATTATCAGAAGAGAGGCTAAGGCTTTGGAAACACCAAAGGGAGATAGCAATTCTTTTTAAGAATAGAAAAGAAAACGTAGTTTAGTAAAACATAGAGTGCAAAGAAGAGCAACAAAGATGATTAGGGGACTGAAGGCTAAAACACATGAAGAAAGGTTGCAGAAACTGGGTACGTCTAGTTTAATGAAAAGAAGGTCTAGGAGTGACATAATAGCAGTCTTCCAATATCTCAGGGGCTGCTATAAAGAAGAGGCAGTCAAGCTATTCTCCAAAGCACCTGAAGGCAGGACAAGAAGGAATGGATGGAAACTAATCAAGGCGAGAAGGAACCTAGAACTAAGGAGAAATTTCCTGACAGTTAGAACAATTAATCAGTGGAACAACCTGCCTCCAGAAGCTGTGAGTGCTCTAACGCTGGAGGTTTTTAAGAAGAGATTGGACAACCATTTGACTGAAATGACATAGGGTTTCCTGCTTGAGCAGAGGGTTGGAATGGAAGACCTCCAATATCCCTTCCAACTCTGTTATTCTGTTATAGCTGAAAACTAATATTAAAATATATGAATGAAAAGTATGATAAAAAAAGATTCCTAAAGCAGTCAGGTCCTAAATAAACAAATGACCATTTGTGGAGCTATTTAGGAATAATTTGACAATTGTGCCTTGCACTCATTAACAGATTAGCTGTTGCATTTTGTACTTCTTGACACTTTTGAAAGAAAGCGCCTTATGATACATATTACAATAGTTACAGATTCTGGATTGAAAACTATTTCTTTATCAAGAAGGTATTAACTATCCAAATGACTTTCAAAATTACTTCAAACCGAAGCATTAGCATAATTTGAGTGAATTGTGCTTATTTACTTACAGTTAAAAACAATTACAGCTCTCACCTCTTCATTCTCTATTTTGAGGGTGGCTAGTCTAGACTGGAGCTGATGGTATCGCATGAGCAACTCCGTCTGAACTGGCTGCTGGGCACTTACTTGACATACCTGTAGAAAGAAAACAAGGCTCTGCAAATTCAATCTAAAGGAGAATATGGCAGAAAAAAAAAATATATTCAGTTAAAGTGCTTTTTTTAACTAATAGAATAATTTCTTTCAGAATCTTACAATGTAACTGTATCACGTATAAAATAATGACAGTAATGACCATTTAGGTCAATATGCCAAAACAACTTTAATATTTCCAAATATTCTGATAGAGATTACATAACTAGTGTTCCAAAAGCAGGATCTGAATTAATCACCCTATAAAAAGGTCTAAATATTAATCGCTTTCTTATGCCTAAGATATAGCAAAAGCCACCTGCTTTTTAATTTATTTCAGTGGTGGAAAGAATTCTCAACGAAGGAATGCACAATGAACAATGAAAGTTCTAGTACAATATATGCCTAAAAAGTTGTAAGTAAAATAGAAAATAGCACTGGTCTAAGCATACTATGAAAATGTGGCCCTAGTTCTAAAATAGGTGAAGAATGATGGCCCCTTTATGATTTGTGGACTTCAACTCTCACTTCTGGCTCAGGAATTCTGAGACTTGAAGTCCACAAGTCATAAAAGGACTATTGTTCCCCACCTCTGTTCTAAAAGAAGAAAAAAGAATTCCAGTAACTACAATGCCGCTTCAAAGCTAACAAATGAAACACAAATGCTATTGAAGCTCATTCATTCTAATACACAAGAAGCATTACATCTGAAGGAAAGGTGCATTATGAAGCAACATGAACCATTTCTAATTACATACCTCATCCCCCATGTGAGGCTGGTAGTCAAACTTCAGCGGAGGACAGAAGACCTGGTTGCACATGTCCATAACTGTATGTTTGTCACTTCGTGCATCCAGGTTGTCTACAGCATTTTCAATTATGTCCAACCCTTCATGGCGTGAGGTTTCTAGATTGTATTCAGCAGAAAGATATGTTCTGAATGTCCGTGCTAGACTAGCATGGAATCCCAGGTCACAGCACTAAGGAAAAAAAAACAACAAGCTTAAACCACAGATCATACAAATTATTTCTAGGTAGAATAACAGGTTCTTCACTTGAAGAAATATTAAGTAGCTATGTGTTATTTGCTTGTTTAAAAGAATATCCAATCTTTTCATTTAGGAGATCAAAGCTTTAGGAGATCAAAGCTCAACAACCCAGACAGGCTGGGCTGAGAGTCAGTGACAGGCCAAAAGCATCCAGGGGGCTGCTATGGTTAGGAGTGGCCTAGAACTCAGATAATTTGGGGGCCAAACCAACACCTTAACATTACACCACGTTGGCTTTTCATTCTACACTTCAATATATTTTATTGTTCATTATACAGTATATATGGTTCTATGCTGAAAAAAGGACACTAGCACTGACTTAAGTAATACAAATAAGATTAAAGATAAAAATTAATGGAATGGTAAGAAATCTAAAGGTATCCGATCAACAATGCAATGTAAATACTTTTATAAGACTAGAAATGGACATGACTAAGGTCCACTTTCTCATTTGACTGACTCTTCAATAAAATAAATTCCAAAATTACTGCAGTACAAATGAGAATTGATTTATCTGATCTTATGCCTCATTGCAACTCAAAAGTGCAAGAATTAGCATTTGATTAAGTATTTCCATCAACCAGAATGATCTACTGCAACTCTTCTATAGCCAGCAACATCCATAATTCCAGAGACTTTGGTGGGAACTATGGTGGGCTTTGTAAAACACTGAAGTCACTCATAACTTTATTACATCTATATTCATCCATCCATTCATTCATTTTGCCCATAAAGTGAGCAGCAGGAAACATGACAGTGTAATAAGAACATCATTACTATAATGTAAAATGTTTTCTAGGCATTACATGACAGGGTCTTCTGATATTTTATTCTGGGAAATAGAACAATTTTACAAACAAACAACAGGTTGTTTTATTAGAGCAGAGGTGTCAAACTGCCGGCCCGCGGGCTGGACACGTCACGCGGAAGCCATGCCTACCCCATTGTCGGCAATGGCAAAACTGTTCCGCAATGTCACGTGACGTCGCGAGTTTGACATGTCTGTATTAGAGAAATATGGTTAGAAATAAATGCATCTGGGTTTTACACACTTCTCCTGAATTTAATAGATCTCTGCGTTTTAAAGGACTTTTCATTTGCATTCATGGATTAATGAAGGAAAATATTTGTAGCTCAGGGTTGAAATGATGGTGTTACCTAGTTAGGGTAATGAAATGTCTGCAAGAAAACAAGCAAGCTCAGAGAACACCAAGGACCCCTCATTCATGGATTAGCCATCACTCCCTCTTGTATGTTTTAGAGGCCTCAAACCTTCATTTCCACCAAATTTAGCCTGCATTACCACAGTTGAAAATAGCAATAGCACCGCTAGCCACATACTTCCGATCTGAGAAGGCCTCAAGACCTGCAGTACCTAATTTAAAAGGTATCACTTTACAGCCAAGCCCAAAGTAGACTAAACTTCCCACATCAAAACAGAGTCTTTCAGCCACACAAATGCCTGCCTTGAGTAATTTTCAAAGCCACAAACCAAATGTCAATTTTTTCAGATGAACGTGGGAGACACAAATGTAGCTGTTTATAAAGTGAAGAAAATATGGGGGTCATTTAGCTAGCAATTGTCTTCTGAACCCTTAAATATTAAACTCAGGCACACCCCATGTTTTGAGTTTAATTAAACTTGTCACAATTTTTATAATATACCAATGCAGGACCAGGCGTGACAGTTTGAACCCATTGTTACTTTTATTTCAATTTTGTGTATTAATACAGCTAGTCCTCCACTTTCAACAGTTCCTTTAGTGACCGTGTGAAGTTAAAACAGCACTGAAAATAGTCACTTATGACCATTTTTCACACTTATGACCGTTGCAGTATCCCCATGATCACATGATCCAAATTTGGATGCTTGGCAACTGACTCATATTTATGACGGTTGCAATGTCCCAGGGTCATATGATCACCTTTTGCAACCTTCTGACAAGCAAAGTCAATGAGGAAGCCTGATTCACTTAACAACCATGTTACTAAATTAACAACTGCAGTGATTCAGTTAACAAATGTGACAAGAAAAGTCGTAGAATGGGGCAAAACTCACTTAAAAAATTTCTCACTTAGCAACATGAATTTTGGGCTCAACGGATGGAAACTAACTAAAGAGAGAAGCAACCTAAAGCTAAGGAGAAATTTCCTGACAGAACAATTAATCAGTGGAACCACCTGCCTCCAGAAGCGGTGAATGCTCCAACACTGGAGGTTTTTAAGAAGAGACTGGACAGCCATTTGTCCGAAATGGTATAGGGCACGGGTGTCAAACTCACCACGTCACGTGATGTGTCGTGACGTATCACAACTCTTTTTGCATTGCCGGCAATGGGGTGGGCACGGCTTCGGTATGATGAAACCGGCCCACGGGCCGGCAGTTTGACACCCCTGGTATAGAGTTTCCTGCCTGAGCAGGAGGTTGGACTAGATGTCCTCCAAGGTCCCTTCCAACATTATTGTTGTTGTTGTTGTTGTTACTACTACTACTACTACTACTACTACTACTATTATTATTATTATTATTATTATTATTATTATTATTATTATTATTATTATTATTAAATCTGAGCCCAAGTTGAGAACTATCTGTAAGGACAGGATGGTTGCTTTCCCCATCAGTATAAAATTATTAATATGAATATTACATTCTCCTCTATTACACTCAAAAAACATGTTGCTTTTTAAGACCGGCAACATTCAATCAATAGGGAAAAAAACAATAACTCTGTACAGCAATTTCCCCTAGGAAGCATTTATTCCTCTTGGCTTTGTGCACATGTATGATTCTTTTCGTCAGGAGTTCTGAGATGCTCTGACTCTACAGAGAGAAAATAATTTCCCATGAACTTAGCTATTTATTTACCCATCCATCCTTTACCAATCTAATCTGCCAGGCTTTGACTTTATCTAAACAATCCTGAAAGTAAAAGTGTCTTTAACAAATGATGTACAATGAAATACATTCTTGTTGATGCACCGTTTCCATCTAGCACACAGGATTAGGAAAGATTTCTCTGTAGGCTATTGTCAGGGTAGGTATGTGCAGGCTGATTCACCTTTTCAATGTTTGTACTGCTGGTTGTACCCAAAAAGTAATAGCAGGACCAGGAATAAATTAAAATCGAAGTATCTTTCATATCAAGCTTTTGATTCAAAGGCAAAAAAGGTAATTTGCAGTGAGTGTAGTCTCACACTTGGATTATGGGTCGCACAAACTATAATTAAGCATGATATCTGAATTGAGCTGATAAGCCACCTATCAAAATAAGTGTCTGGGTGTCTGTGTCTCTGTGTGTGTGTGTTATTTTGTTTTGTTCACCAGTATTTCAAGCTCTGCTTTTAAAGCCTGTTATAATGCTAATAGGGGATATATCACACTGGCTATGGATTATGGGAATTAAAACCTAAGACATAAGGGCAACAGCAGGTAGGGGAAAAGCTAATCTACATCCACCATTTGTAATTCAAAATATACATGCTATGAAATTACAAGTAGCTCCTTGCTTTTTAGGGAGGCAAGGAGAAACCAAGTACTGAAAGTTCTCTTCTTATATTCATTGTGACTTCTGGATACATATAGCATCTCTATTTTACACCCATTTTGTTTGTTTTTCTTATGATTCATGCAGACCTTTTTAGTTGAACCAGGTACTTTTGCTCATCATAGCCACTAAGACTATATTTATGTCTAATTTTACAAATGGAAAACAAACAATGGTGGGTGGGTCCTTTCTGTTTGCCTGATTAAACATCATGTTTATGTTAGTAGAGAAGAACTCGTGAAAAATCGTTTTCCTTATAAATGTAAGTAAAGCTGACTTCTAAACTCCTCTTCTGATAGCAGGAATGGGTCATAGTAATAGGTTCAAATGGATTATTATAACACCATTTGTTTGTTATGGTTCTGCATTTTAGAACTAATATATTTTTAATTCTTTATTTTTATAAAGTAATGTTTAGGGGGGTAATATTAAAAGATGACGCTCAGCTGCGGTGTAAAACACAACTCTCATCTGCTATCTGAAGTGATCAAGGCAACTCATTCCAAGCCAATATGCAGAGTTTTAAGCAAAAATGCTGAAATATGTAAGATGATAATGCAAGTACTAGAAGTTCTTATTGATTCCCTAAGGCAGGGGTCCCCAACCCCTGGTCCATGGACCAACCCCAGTCTGTGGCATGCCAGAAACTGGCCCACGCAAACAAGTGAAGCCCCGGGATGCAGGCAGCACATGAAATCATGTCCCTGTGGAAAACCCTTTCTCCACGGAACTGGTCCCTGGTGCCCAAAAGGTTGGGGACCGCTGACCTAAGAGATGAAATATTTCTTATATTAATATATTTTGACACGGTGTATAATGTTCTTCTGACACACACTACTCATGTGAAAATCAGGCCGAAGTGCCTTTTCTTCAGGAAAGCTGAAATTAATAGCAATAGCACTTAGACTTATATACCGCTTCACAATGCTTTACAGCCCTATCTAAGCGGTTTACAGAGTCAGTATATTATCCCCAAAAATCTGGGTCCTCATTTTACTGACCTCAGAAGGATGGAAGACTGATTAAGATATATGCAAGATACATAAGCTTAATAATAGGAAGGAAGGAAGGAAGGAAGGAAGGAAGGAAGGAAGGAAGGAAGGAAGGAAGGAAGGAAGGAAGGAAGGAAGGAAGGAAGGAAGGAAGGAAGGAAGGAGAGAAGGAGCAGTTGACTAGCAATGAGGTGGATAGAGTCAATTAAAATGACAATTGATATACTATTGAATAACCTAAAAGGGCCAGGGTGGGAACAGATCATCTTAGAGGTTGTCAGCGTATTGGCTGATAAGAGTCATCAAAGACTTGATGATGCATAACATTCAATGATACAATTAATGATTTAGAGGAATAATTAAAGGAAATTAATTTTCAGCCATTTAAAACATTGTACACATTTGAGATTAAAGATCATTGTTTTTATTACTTTTTAATGACTTGTGTTTATCTAGAATCCAATTTGTATTTCACCAGCAAGATGATAACCCTTGTTGCAAGTTATAATTTGATTCAGTGCATGTTTAAAGTTGGCAGAAAACTTATTTGAAATGCCTGATCAAACAAAAGCATGAACGTGTGTAGTGTTCTAATTCTGAACTATCTGCAGACTTTCAATGAGCTACAAAAGAAAGGATTTTAGATGCAAAAATCCTACTCTCCAATAATCAATGAGACAACTCATATCTTATTTTTCACTGTGGATTTTAAGAATCTTTTGGTAGTTTTGTGGGCAGTTCACAAATTAAAGTTTGATCTACAAAGTTGAGAAATAGTACCTAGCATTAGGAATAAAAGTTATCTTTCTTATTTCCTGTAAGCGTCTGTCTTATCAACCCTAATTTAAAACTTCCACTCTTTTATCTTTCTTCCAATATATAACAATTATTACCCTCAGTTTTGTTTGGACACTATTATCACCTCTCTCTGTTCTTGCCTGACAGCATTTTTATGTGCTATACTCAGTCTTCATCTGCTTGGCTCAAATTGGTCTCTCACTTCACTGTAATCAGTTGGAAAAAAGTCATAGTCAGCATAAAATATTTTGATAAATAAAATATATAAACGAACGTAGAACTGTACAGCTCAAAGCATCTATGACCCCTCTAAATCCATCAGTAGCTGAAAACTCTGCATGTCTGAATATATTTCTACTTCTATTGCTTTTAAGAAACCACTGGGAGATGGAAAGCATCAAGATATGAATCCATAGACAAATAGGTCCTGCATGCTAAATACATTAGCAATTGATCATAAATTAAGACGGCATCACTGCATGACCACAGTCTAGAATGCAATCATTTTCATTGGAAATGACATTGCTGTAAAAGAGAATCACTTTGGTACTCACATCAATTAGATCGGAAACATCGTGGATGTAGTATTTACTGACTGCTGCATTTGTGGCTGCTAGGTTCAGCAGATAATCATTCCTAGCTTTAGTGCACTTGAGCTTGTTTTCAGAATATTTTGCTTGCCTCTGAAAAACAAGATTCAAACAAAATGTATTCAGTTTCCCAATCCTCATATTTTATTTTTCCCCAAATTCAGGCTCTTAGAACATAAAAATATCGCATTGGATCAGACTACAGCGCATCTAGTCCAGCATTCTGTGGCCAACCATAGGTCAGAGGGAAGCCGCCAATCAAAGCGTGGGAATAGCAATTCCTTTCTGCTGTGGTTTCTTGAGGCCATGCCATCCCTGATGTTGGGGTTATATATAGCCATAATGACTGATAGCCATTGATGGCTTTATACTGTATGAATTTTTAAAGAGAAGCACTCTTTACTGATGTGCTAGTTACATTTTAACGGAAAAAAAACCCCACAGGATAATTTACAACTGCTATTTCTTCTGAATATAGAATAGAATTCTTTATTAGTATAGAATTCTTTATTGGCCAAGTGTGACTGGACACACAAGGAATTTGTCTCCGGTGCATAAGCATAAGCATATTTCTGGCACATATTTCCAATAGAGTTAACTACTTGACAGGCAGGTTTCAATTTTTGTACTATGTATATAAAGTACAGCTTGAATATTTGTCACCATATCAAGAAATGTTTGGCAGCTTCCCCCCATTAAGTAGTAAGCGAGGTTTAAAGCTGTTTTAGAATTCAAATATAGCTGAGATTTTTTTCTGCAGAGTTAAGATAACAGCATCCAGCATAGTGCACCACTGTGTATATCATCTGCTTCTTTCTGAAGACATATTCAAACATTCAATGAATAATCATCCATGTAAATGAATGGAAATTTATGTAAAACGGCCATATGTCAAAACAGGCCTTTCTGCATTAGGTCTCTGGATCCTAGTTCATAACAAACATGGTACATGAAAATAAAGTCAGAGTATCTGAAAAACAGTTTTAGCATAGGGCATATGCAGAGTCATCAAACAACCACTTTGCTAACAACCAAATGCTAACTTTGTTCGATTTGTTGTTGCTGAAAGTTAAGAAAGAAATATTTGTTAATTAAATCTGCAATGAGCAGCAAGTTTAAGATTAACAATGTCTCAGAATTCAGAAGTGGACTGGTAGACAAAAAGATAAAAATTCCTTACCCAAATGGTTAATAGAATATTATTTGTGTAAATATCCTAAACTTTCAATGCCACCTAATAGTATGTCTGAGTTCACACCTCATACTACATTACTGTTTGCTTTCAAGTAGTAAACCACTCAATTCAAAACCATGGTTTTCTACAGCTCCTCCTAAATGCAACTGTGGCTTAGCTAGATGGGCAAAGTAGGGCATGATGTAGGCATTAATGTGAAAAGACAACCACCAAAATATAAAGAAACATAAAAAATAAAGCATTATTAAGAATAAAATGAACAGGAAGAAAACAAATAATACAAACTGGAAGTGAACATATAAATAAATAAAGAGAATCCATTAAAAAATAATAGCAACATGTTTTGGCAGCCACTCTCCTGCTGCTGAGACAGTAAGTTGCAAAAATGTGAATGGCACCAGCAATTATGGCATGCTAATTCTGATAAGAAATCAGATTTATCCTCCAGTAAAAGCCACATGGCATCAATCGATTCAGCGTTTAAATCTCCGCTCCTTAGATCCAGTTGGTCAGGATATGATTTTATTTCTGTAGCTATGACATATATATCCAAGAGATAGTAATTCTGATAATTAAAAAGTTGTACAACTATTTAGTTTTAAATCATTATAGCACATTATTTCTGAAATGAGTACATAGGTCAGTGATGGTTTTATATCCAGGAAGTTTGTAATCACTGATGTGCATGATGTTTTATAAGATCTACCACTTATCTCAAAAAATAAATTCTCCCAGCCACTGTCTTATGAAGGCCTCATAGGCCTTCTAGAAGAAGGTAAAAATGTTTGGAAAGGATGTTAGACCCAATATTCCCTTTTTTTGTAAGTGTTTTTAATTTGGTTAAGAAAAGTTAATATTAATACATTTTATTCTCATTATTAAGCAGTACACAATGATTTTCTTAATGCAGTTAACATAGCAGAAGTTCCAGTTTAGGTAACTGTTAATATACATAGGACTTTAAAAAATATTCTAGCATTTTTTTCTCTTTTGCCATTGTAAAATGACATTTAGAAATGGTGCTTGGGGAATTATCAGTGGTACTATTAGATGTAAAGTTGATAACTGGATAAAAGAAGTTGCTGCAATCTATACATTTGCACATATACATATACACATACATACAATACTTGTTTTTAAGAAGAAATACAAATATTTTGAATATCCACCCTCAGAATGACATCCACCCTCAGAATGACATCCACCCCCAGAATGACATTCGTACAGATAAAGGGATCTATTGGAGTAATTAGTTTTCAGGGCATATGGTCTACCACTACATGACAACTGCTTGTTTGATATTTTCATTTGATTAATAGCTGAAGTGTCAGAAACATTGGCTCTGCTCATTAAATCAGCCTTTCGTGAACTACAGACATAAAAGGCTCTTTTCAATGTACCCAGCACTCTTCTTACACCCCTTGGCTACCATTATACAAATACCAGTAAGTAAAAACAAAAGTTAAATAAGATAAGGAGTCAAGGACCCAAGACATAAATCTCTGTTTCCATTTGTTTGACTCTTCTCGGATGCAGTTAAAGATCTCTTTGCCTGTATGTTAAAAATTGATAGAATCCTGAGGGAACATTTTCATTTCTGATCATTTCAAGGTAGAAATGATTCAGAATAGGAATAGGAATAAGAGTAGGAATAGAAATAGGAATAGGAGTAGGAATAGAATAGAATAGAATAGAATTGAATTAAATTAAATTAAATTAAATTGAATTGAATAATGAATATCATTTCTGTAATGCAATCTATTTCCTGCCATGGTAATTTTTTGTGTTTTGGGGTACTTGCAAGAAATTTTAAGACAGAAAAACATTTACAAACATTATTCTCATTCAGGAATATGCAAAGCTATCTGACCAACAGTTCCCTAATGATCCCCTGCTCTGCCTATAGACATAACCTTTTCACTGTGATTGCTATATTTGCCATTAGCAAGTTGGCACCTCAGAGCAGCTCACACCAGAACAGCTTATTCTTACCCCAGTACAGCTTATTCTAACTTGACGTTTTCCAGATAATTTGGAACTGAAGTCCAAATATCCCAAGTCATTGGGGAGTTCCAACCCATTTTGTAGGCATCAACATGAGGAAGACTGCTACAGAGCAACATCCTTGGTGCAAAGATTACTGGTTCAGATAGCATTCTACTGTAAGCAACTCTTCCTGGTTTCATTATCAATCCACCTTAGAAGAGATTATGTTATGAGTCAGCTCTCTCTTGTTTGTTTAATGGCATTTATGGTATAAATGTAGACTGTCATTTTTGTTATGAATGTAACTGTTACTCTTTGCTTCAACTTTAATTATATATATTGGGTGTGTAAGCTGCTCAAAATCAATATCGGTTCCAGCAGCATATAAACCCAGTAAAGTAAATATAATTAAAAGGAAGGAAACAAATTATATATAAAAATTATTTATATTAAGCAAGGGCATTTTAAAATGCAAGGGCATTTATTTTTCAGTGTGAAGATAGCTGTAATTCTTTAAAGTAGTTTCTGTAACACTAAGATTTTCCAAGGATATTTCTTCTTTATTGCTAATATATCTGATTCAAAGGAAAAGCATTGTGAATTATAACTTATTAGACATAGTGGCAATTATTATCAGCCTTAGATCATTATTTTGTCTGCAATGTCATTGCCAAACATCTGATTTTTATTTTATTTTTTACGGTCCTGTAATCCCTTAATTCGGGGTAGAGTCAGGATGACTGAATGGAGTTGAGTGTTTACTAGCCGGATACCCTTCCTGATGTCTACATGGAGTTTGCAGCAGATATTTTCTCTTCAAGCTCTGAGAGAGAAACATCTGCCGCTACCCAGGATTGAACTCTTAGCCTTCCGAATGGGAGGCGAGCATCTTCAACACTAGACCACCACGTCACTCTCAGAAAGACATCTGATAAGCTTTTCAAAAATGTCCCAAATTTGTATTTATGAAGACTGACTAAAATGTCCAGCCTCTTCTTTTATGATTACAATAAAGAAGTAGCTCGACCATGAAATTTCAACCTCCTTGGCACTTTCGACAGCATTTACATTAGGGCAGTTCTGCAGACCTATCTCTAATCTTAATTTCAAGGAATTATAACTTGAAGATATTGAACAGAATATTCTATTGACTATCTCACTTCTCCCAGGAATGGAATGGAATGGAATAGAATAGAATAGAATAGAATAGAATAGAATAGAATAGAATAGAATAGAATAGAATAGAATAGAATAGAATAGAATACTTGAAAGGGATCTCGGAGGTCTTCTTCTTAGATGGTCTTCAGGCCCACCATCTGTAGGGCTGAAGTTTTTATGTGGAGAGCAAAGAGAATTTTCATTAGAGATGGAAGATCCAAGGAGAATCCAGCCATAACTGAAAGTCCATAACTTTGAGAAAATACTCTAATTTATACTTAGAATATGGCCATGCATGCTCGTCGCACCACAATCCAGCACAAGATTCTTCTTTTGCTCTTCAGTCTTGAAAGACAATCAGTGGCTCTCTCAAGGTTAACTGCTGTTGGCAGCATGGGAGGGAAAGTACACATTAACATATGGTGTTTCCTATTCCTTTCATTTCTATGGTTGGCGAGGCAAGGATGTAATAGTTAGGCAATAGCTGAAATATTTCTCACATCTAGCTAATAGGGAAAAATAGTTCCTAAACTGAGAATGCCCTTCAAGTCCAAGGCTCATGATTTTTTAAAAAAATGGTCAACTGCACATCTGTTACTCTGACTAAATCTGGATTGCTGGAATGCTGCCTGCCTGCCTGCCTGAATTCTTCTGTGCATTTTCACTTAAGATCTTGAGACTCCTATATATTAGCTGCTCTTTTTACCGCCTGTTAGCTGTGGAAAAGTGCCAGAAAGACGGCACGTAGCTGGAGTTTTGAGTCAGGCAGGCACCATTCAACAGGAAGGAGAGCCTGGGGGTAAATTGTGGAGCATTTCCACAGAGAGGGGTACATTACCTCATCAAGACCTGATGTGCTGAACCGTTAAGGAGGAAAGAACAACCTGTCAAGGAAAAAACCTTCAGAAAGAGAGATAAAAGAAGCAAAACAGCTTTTAAGGTTTTTTCTTAGGCTAAGATTTCTAGAACCAACAATCATTTGTTAGTATTATTTGTTAGATTCAGGGCTTTTTTTGTCATAGAACGCCCAGAACTGAGTTCTGGCACCTTTTTTGGATGGAACCTTGTAGGGTAGGCAAGGTGGGTTGTATAACATGTGTGAGTTTCGGCACCTTTTTTTTTTTTTTTTTTTTACAAAAGAAGCACTGGTTAGATTTATATCCAATCTTCATTGACCAACACACCTACCTCTAATTTTATCTCCCCCAAACCCTATGAGTTTAGTTAGGCTGACAGAGAGAAAAGAATAGCACAAAGCCACACAATAAATGTTCATGACCAAAGGGAGATCTGTCTTTCTCCAGTAGCAAACTAACATCTTAACCACTATGTTACACAGGCTGTTCTAGACACTTTACTACCTGTGATCAATTACATGCTGATTATGATGTGATTAATTACAGTTATTTATTTATTTATTCATTCATTCATTCACTTATGATTTATTTACACTCTGGACGGTGTACAATTTAATCAATAAAATTAAGCATGAAACACAGAATATTACATCTACTGTGTTGTAGAACACTGTATTATATATTCATATAATGTTTCCCCAACCACTGCAATATAGTCCATAATGCACTGGACACCACACTTTACTACTCTCCTTTAATCCCCTATTCATGTATCCACAGGAGATCTTCATCAATAAATCAATAGTGAAATGGGTGAGATAAGAACTAGAAATATTTGATACTCAGCCACATCCCAACAATATATTCCTCTGTTCATTTTTGCCAATAGCCCACCACATGGAAAGCATGTCATTCTACTCACCTTTTCCTTCATCTTTTCAATCTTCTTAACAGAGCTGCGGCGCTGAGGCCTATCTTCATGCCGCAGCAGGTTCACGCTGATGTCCCCTGCTTTGTTGAACTGCTTCTCTTCCTGCTTCTCAGCTTCCTTCAGCTTGCTTTCAGCACTGATACTCTCAGCATGATACATGTGATAGGTCTTCATCACCTAAGATGAGGAAAGAACAACCGTTGGCACATGGAATGAGTCTTTCATTCAAAAGTTAATGGAGGTGTATTAATGGTGGCTAGTTAATAAGGAGGCCATGAGGGTCTGGATGGGGAGGAACAGACTCAGGCTCAACCCATCCAAGACCGAGTGGCTGTGGCTACCAGCGCCTCGGCATAGTCAGCTGATTCCATCGCTGACTATAGGGGGCGAAACTTTGGCCCCCTCGGATCGGGTCCGCAACTTGGGTGTTCTCCTGGATTCGCGGCTGACACTGGATGACCAGCTGGCGGCCGTGACCAGGGGAGCGTTTTATCAGGTTTGCCTGATTCACCAGTTGCGGCCCTTTCTGGACCGGGACGCCTTACGCACGGTCACTCATGCCCTTGTCACTTCCCGCCTGGACTACTGCAATGCTCTCTACATGGGGCTCCCCTTGAGGAGCACCCGGAGGCTCCAGCTAGTTCAAAATGCGGCCGCGCGGGCGGTGTTGGGAGGGACTCGTCGCTCCCATGTTACACCGCTTTTGCGCGAGCTGCATTGGC
>NW_015387493.1:59726-123529 GCF_001527695.2 Protobothrops mucrosquamatus | reverse complement strand
TCTTCGAGACCGCCTCCTGCCACAGATTACCTCCCACCGACCTGTACGCTCCCACAGAATGGGTCTCCTCAGGGTGCCGTCAGCCAGACAGTGCCGGCTGGCGACCCCAAGGGGGAGGGCCTTCTCTGTGGGAGCTCCCACCCTCTGGAACGAACTGCCCCCAGAGATCAGGGTGATCCCTGATCTCCCTTCCTTCCGCCGCGCCCTCAAGACATGGTTGTTCCAGCTTGCGGGACTGGCCTAAGGGATTTTATAGGGGTTTTAATCACTTTTAATCGGATCAGATTTAAATATTTCTTTTTAATTAATTTTAAATGTGTATTGTATTTCTGTATTTTATCTGATTGTTAGCCGCCCTGAGTCCGTAAGGAGAAGGGCAGGATATAAATGTAATAAAATAAATAAATAAATAAATAAATAAAGTGCTCAGGATCTGTGATGGTACAAGAAATAAGAGACCTCCCCCCAGAATTTTTTAAATACTATGTTTAGGGTTTTAATAAATGCATTATAACCCTTAAAAGGGGCCTAAATTTCCATATAGATTATGTAGATGTTTTTCATGTGTATATGTATGAAAGAAAGAGGGGGAAGAACTTTATTTTAGATTACACAGATGTTTTTAACCTCAGCTGTGTATCAGATAAAAATGGTCAAAGATTTCAATCAAGTTCTAAATCTCTTATTAGTCTGGAATACCACTCAACCTGAATCTAACTCTCATACATGCAAAATGCTGCACACTTCTACACTAGGTTTTAATTTGGTGGATGTGGCAAATTTTAAATCTTTCACAACAGAAATCTTTCACAACTTCCACATCAAAACAGTTCTTCATTTGATTTTTTTTCTGCCATCTTGTGTATTACTTGGATGAATTAATAAATATAATATAGGCATTACTCATCATTAACATATGTACTGTACAATGTTTATAGTGCGTGTGTATAAATTATCATACTATAAAAAGAATAATCCCATTCTTTTATAAGGTATATTTCTTTACAAGAAATGCGGACAAAATGTTAAGAAAATTTTGAGCATACATGCAAGGCAAAGTACATCAGAATTATATGCTTTTATGAATATTAAACAGGAACTTAATTCTCTTTTATACTTGAAACAGAATAGCCATATAAAGCAAAGATTTAGCAAGTGAGATCAAAGACCTGGTAAATTACTAACCATTATCTCTACTATAAAGACATCAAGGATAAAGTATTTAACTATTCTGACTCAATAAATCAGCTTTTTAAAAAAAATACCCTTGATTTTATAATATTGAGTTCAATGTAACAAGTAAAATTAATTATTTTTATAGAATACAGCACTTCCTAAGATTTCACATGAACAAGAGGCTAAAAGAAATTATAGATACCATTAAATCTATAAAAACAAGAAAAGTCCTGTCCAGATTGTTATCCTATTTAGTAGCATAATAATGTATTTCTTTGTCCCACTATTATTAAAGGTTTAGTATTATACATTTTTAATAAAGTTTTCCAGCCTTCTTCAGTGAAGCTTCTATAACTGTGATTTTTAAGACAAATAAGGATCCAGCTGTCTGTGCAATCTATCATCCAGGTTTTTTCTTAAATGCTAATGTGCAAATATTGATTGCAACCCTGACATGTAGACTGCAGAGATTATTATCTACAGTCACTTATCTTGCAAAATCTGATTTTATCAAAGGTCATTGCCAACCCTTACTGATCCTTATTCACATGATAAGCTTACACTCTCTGACAAGCCTAGTTTGAAACTGCAGAGGAATAATTTAGAAAGGTATATCAGGGGCAAGTAGCAATATTAATACTTTAAATCAGGGCTTTTTTTCTCATAGAACGCCCAGAACGGAGTTCCGGCACCTTTTTTGGGATGGAACCTTATAGGGTAGGTAAGGCGGGTTGTATGACATGTGTGAGTTCTGGCACCTTTTTTTTTTTTTTAGAAAAAAAGTGCTGCTTTAAATCAGTTTTGTGCCTATCATTAACCTTTTCTAAACTGTTTTTACATAAACAATTAAACAATTAAAAAGTATCATTAATGTGCCATGTCACAGGTTCCATTTGAATTGTTCTCGCCCAAGCAAGACAGATGAATAGCTACAGGTTTCATCTTTAAAATATTCCATTTATTGCTCCATAGATGAACATGCGGTGCTTAAATTTTACAAACATAAAGACTTAATCCTATTTTTATACCTAATTTAATCTACACACCAGGTATCTCCCTATAAGCCTATTACCTTATTTATGGAGTTTTCAATGTTTCTCTTAGCTTGATGGACTGAGCTCATATAACATGTAATCTCTGCTTTTATTTCTGACTCTGCTCCTTTAATTCTGGGAAAAGTCTTTTTAATCTTTTCTCTCATTTTCACAGTACTCTTTACATAGTCTTAGTCTATCCATTCCTACTATAGGAGACCAATTTCTCCTGGACATTATATATCAGTGAGTCATTTGGAATATAGTGCACCTCAATTTATTTCAGATTGTAGACTGATTCTCCTTTCCTTGCACATAGCTCTCGGCAGACTCTGCTTATTGCTGTCAGTCCCATAATAATTCAGCTCTCATCCTTGCTGTCCAATGTTGTTTTCTTCTTGGACAAGTCTTCTTAGACAAACTGATACACTTTATCTCCTTCTCTAACACTCTTCATTCTCCAGCAGTGTCAGCAAGTCAGGAATACACATGCATGCCCTCCAGTCTTCCTTTCCTCTGACTTAACAACTAGCAAGTAGATGGAGAATATACAGAGTTTCCTGTTTTGTCTAAGTAGCTGTAAATCTATTGTCTGGGAAGAACCTATATCTTCTCAAGTCTTGGTATCTTTCCAATACATATAACACAAATACAAATGTTGCATTTTTCCAGTCTATTACAGCTTCTATTATAGTTTTCTACATATATGTACCATCTTCTATGTCGACTTTGTTCCACATGGATATTTGCTATTTGTAAGAACTCTGGAATAAAACGTTATTAACAAATCAGTGGCTCACAGCCTTAAGGGATATTGTATTTATTTATTTTACAGGTTCTATGTGCCATCCCAGTCTTGGTGATGCACAATACGTACAAATGAAAAAAAGAAGAAAAATAATCTAGACGCTCAGACTCTAGTAACATCCACTTTAGTCAACTGTAATACACTTGATGTGGAATTGCCTTGGTCAACGAGAAATTTTCCTTTAAAAAAATGGCACTTACCAAGTTATTAATTGAGGCTGTATGGACTACCTAATTTCACTATTACAGGGAATGTGGCATCATTTTCCCTGGCTGCTATCCAGGGTCGGTTGAAAGTAATAGATTTAATCTTTAAAGAAGAGCATTAGGTTATCCATGATCCTCGGAATTCATATGATTCTTGAATCCATTATTTTGGGATAAGGGTAGGGAGTAAATCAATCTTCCCAAAATGTTTTTTCTCAAATTAACTTAGAAACTACCAATAAATGGAGGCATAATTTCCTCTCTTTTTTCCAGCAAAGTTTGTAAGGCTCAAAAGCTTTTTCAAATATGTAAATAAGCTTTATTTTTAAAACAACATATTAAGGCAGCAATATGTCTTATTGAAGTATTCTATACAGTAGACAAGAAACTGGGAATAGAATAAAATTAAAGAAAGAATACAAAAGGTAACCATTTTTAAATAACTGCACACACATTTTTTTTATGCTGCAGTAGCTTTTGGCAGAATCTTTCACACAAAAAACCCGAAACAGGACATTTTGGCTTAGAGCACCTCATGTTACGTAACTATCTACTCATTTGTCAACTGTAATTCAATCAATGTTCTAAAGGACTTGGCTGGATGTGCCTTAGCTGACATTTGGACTCTCCTCTGGGGTCTTTTCATTTTAGATTAGACCAGTGTTTCTGAATCTTGTCAACTTGAAAATGTGTGGGCTTCAACTTCCAGAGCATTCCAATCAGAAATGGCTGGGAAATTCTGGGAGTTGAAGTCCACACATTTTCAAGTTGACAAGACACACTGGATTAGAAAGTTAATTTGAGTTAAAATCTGTTACATTATTCTGTTTTCTTATGAAGTATGCACATACAATCCACACAATTAATATTTTCCTGCAAGAGCTATAAGTACAGTTTTAATACTCGTTATCTATTCTTAAGAAGAGCCTTAGTAAAGAATATTGCTTTTTGTCTCATTTGGTGTGCTTTCTCTACAATAAATACAAACACCAACTATATATTATTTCGTGTTGCAGAAGCAGTGCATCATACTTTAGATACTTTAGGCTCTGAATAATATACACTAGTTCCTATGATGCAAATATTTCACATAATCATCCTGTTAAATTGAAATAGGAAACACATTTTTCCACAGAAGCGTACAAAATTCAGGTAGGCACAGCATATCAGGTAATTCCCAAACAAAAATGTTACATGCTCAGAATGCATAGTAACATGGAAAAGATAACATACAAAGCAACTGTGAATCTAAGTAGAGAGTTTGCTATCTTAGATACAGTGTGGTTCAAAAACCCAGGCCTGAGATAATTCATCAATCCATGATACTGTTCCACTTGCTACCAATTTTTTCCTTCTACAAAAAACATTCTCCTTGCCTAAGACAAGGGTAACATTTTCCCAGTTAATGCCCTTAAATACCGAGCCGCTAAACAACACCTAAAAATATCTTAGCACTTTATTTTTCAAGCATCCTGACATCAAATCATGATTTAGGAACTAATTTTTCTGTTTAGAAAAATATGCCACAGATAACACAACAAGAATTAGAGTATCCTATTAAGCGAATGGACTATTATAAAAATCAAATCAGCTGTGACAGTCATGCATAAATCTGAACTGTAACTCAGTAATCTTATTACAATTCTCATTCTTTTTTTTCTCACATATACAAAACCATTTTTTAAAAATCTCTAAAAAATGCTGTTGTGTTTGCTAAATAGGTTTCTTTAAAGCAATAATGCCTGAATATTTAATAAAGCCATGATATTTTGAAAAGGTTTAAGAATTTTGTAGCTACACAAAAATTTTAGGCCAGTGTATTTTGCTCATAATTATTACACAGAAGCATTGTTCGGGTAGAATATCAGTCAAAACTGGTTTATAAATTTAATTAAACTGTGAGGAAAAACTTTGAATATATTGCTTGAACATCAATAATCAAAAATATACTGTAAACTGCAAACAAAGATTGTTAAATGAATTTAAGATGCCCTGTTGAATGTAGATTATCATGAATAATCTATTTGTGATTTCTAACTTTTTTGAATTGTCTTTTTCCACTTTTTTAAACAATGACTCTCATAGGCTACTTATGGTTGCATCAGGATTTCAGAAGTACCACATTACTTGCATATTCCAAGTTTTGGTGTACAAAACTTATGGATCACTTAAATCCATTACAAAAGACCAGGAAGTCTCACCAAGACCTTAGTTTGATCTATTTACATGTGATTTTCATCTCCAAGAAAGTTGCAATGAAAAATGAACTGGTCTGACCGCTGGATCTGTGCAACCAGCTCTTTCCTTGGCTCCCATCCACTACTTTAGTTTCCTCAAATAACTTATATTCACCCCAAATATGTTAAAATACTATGTTAAAATATTATACTAAGTTGTTTACCACCCAGCAGGTATACAATATATCTAAAGACACTTTATATCACTCTTCTGATTGCAGTATTTTCAATGTTGCTAATATTTAACAACACTTTATTGTATTATAAGCTACCCTAAGAAACCTAGTTTTGAATAGCAACATACCAGTGCTGACAATAAATAAGTAACAAATATGGTTAGAGGAGGAGGAGGAATATTTAAAACTATTTAAAATCAAGGACAGACAATGGTAGACCAAATTATAAACATGTCAGAAGAGCTATTTTAAAAAAAGAAAAGTATTGCTACTAAGTGCCAGAACATCAGAAAAGCTAAAATGGAAAAAGAATTGGCCCAACGAGAAAAACATTCTGGAAAAATAAAGCCAAGAAATAAGATAAAATCGCTACTCCCATCTTTTACTGTAATAGATGATGCAATTTCAGACTGATCCACAAATCATATTGAAGAAAATCTGTTTTAAGGATTGAAATTCAATTCTGGTATAAATAGCATCCTTTTCCCTGATGAATCCTAATTGGTTCAAATATATCTGGAAATTTTCAAAACTGATCATACTAACTCTGTATTAGTAGACCACACACACACACACACACACACACGCCATCATGTATATTTATTCCTGAATGTTATGGCACAAGTCCCAGGGTAAAATTACTCACAGTGTAGAGTTCATTCGTAACCTTCAAAAGTTCTTCATGCATCTGAAGACCAATTTCCTTGCTCTGCAATACAAAATGAAAACAGAAAGCTGAATATATAAAGTTCCCAAGATCTGGTGTAAAGAAAAAAACCTGAATAAACATGCACTTTCAACATTCTTGAAGCTGCAGATAAACAAGGATTAGCATTGATCCTACAAAGCAGTGATCCTCAACCAGTCATGTAAATATCCACAGGTTATAGCAGGGGTGGGCAATTATTTTCCCAAGGAGCCAAGGAGAAACTGGACTTGTTATGGAGGGATGCCGCCCCGCCCCCATGGATGCCCCCCTGATGGCCCGCACCCCATAACATCAATGCCCCAGCCTCCCACCAGTGCTGCTAATGCTGCCAACACTGCAGGCAGGACAGGGACAGCTGAAGGACTAGATGTGACATGTGTGTCATAAAATGCCCAGGGCATTGGAGAAGTCATCAAACTTTAAGCATTCATATCTTTCCATCAATGATAAATATAACAAGAGGATGCCAGAACTATGTTCTTGGGGAAAAATGCACATTTTACTTCTGTCCTGTGGGATCCAGATTCTCTGTCAAAATTACCAGTGGTACTTGACGTATAAAAGAATTTTCTGGTTAAAAAGTAGGGCAGCTTCATTGTATGGCACTATAGGTTAAGTCTGTAAAAATTGTAAAAGTTACCTTAAAAGTTTATATTCTTCACAGTGCCTAAGAACATTCTTGACATAATGTGTTAAATATAACTTCAATGATTGGGATGAACAGAAATAAAACACCAGGAAGCAGAGGTGAAGGCAAAGGAAGAATATAGATAAGCAAAAGATACAGGTCTGGCAAGAATAAAATAGATCAAAAATTATGTATTTTATATACAAGCTTCATTTTTCATGCCTTGATGTTACTTGGTTTGGTAATACCAACTTCAGAAAACAACAAGAACCCAACAGTTTAACTGTACTATTGCGGGATGGTGACACAAGGCAAGTACATCAATTGCGCAATAGATGATTTTGGGAAAGTGGAAACTTTTCTGAGTATATCAATTGATATAAGCAAAAGAGTGGATTTGCAGCTCCTTCCTCCCCAGTCCTAAAGGAGTGAGAATTCACAGTGTCATGATATAACACAAATCATATGAATAAGTTGACATGTGTATGTGTATCACTGCATATTACTGTATCACTGCATATTACTGACACTGATACTGACCCACACACATGCAACATTTCTGAAGTTTTAATCAACCAAGATCCTAACTTCATTCAAGAAGCCAAAATTATAATTATAATACACACACACACACACACAATTTCTGCTTTGATCATGCAAAATTTTAATTTCATTCAAGAAGCCAAAATTGTTCTATTTCCAGCAAAATAGAGCTTTATAAAATACTTGTAGCCATTGTTAGGATTTAAACTTGTTTCAATTTGTCCGAAATGGTATAGGGTTTCCTGCCTGAGCAGGGGGTTGGCCCTAGATGACCTCCAAGGTCCCTTCCAACTTTTTTATTATTATTATTATTATTATTATTATTATTATTATTATTATTATTATTATTATTATTATTATTATTATTATTATTATTATTCATACAACCCATACTTGCTTATACTGATTTTTATCTAAAATTTATCTAACAAATGCTCCATCCATATTTGACAAATATTATCCTTGCATGAGAGATTAATACAGATATGATTTCTAGACTTGTACCAAGTAAATTGAATGAGTTGCCCAGAGTTATTGACTTGGGTGGCACATAGGTATGGTTGGCAAATAAATTAAATATAGTAACAAGGCTGGCTAAAATTCAGACATCTATACATTTTTCCATGCCTTTTTTTTTTTGGACAGATCGAACAGAACAAAAACATTATTTGATATTTCATTCCACGCTGCTTGTATAAATCCATTAATCTGTATTCTGAATTAAAGGTTATGTTATCATTGCTATTCCCTTAACTGGGGACTAGCAAAGATAACATAATCCCCAGTCATGCTAATGGAGGATGAAGGAAATTCATACATG
This sequence comes from Protobothrops mucrosquamatus, assembly GCF_001527695.2. Taxonomy (NCBI): domain Eukaryota; kingdom Metazoa; phylum Chordata; class Lepidosauria; order Squamata; family Viperidae; genus Protobothrops; species Protobothrops mucrosquamatus. Next base: position 115,192 of record NW_015387493.1, on the reverse strand, counting down.
TAAAGGATAAAGCTTGCAATTCCATTATGTATTCCAGCCTTAAAGAAAAAAGGAGAACATTTGCATGAGTTCTTAAATTGCAAGCAGATGGAAAAAGGCCTCCTCCTGTTATCTCTATTCAAACACTTAGTTTGCAACTGCTGTTCAGTGGCCAAGAAAATACAGACACCACACAGATATCATACCCAAAATCTCAATATTTATTATAGATGGTGCTTCAACTCCTTCCCCCATGTTAAACTGTTTAACAGTTACAAGTGCTCTTTTTCCATTTTTTGTGAGTGCTGTTAACCCATGCCATGAGCACATTCCTCACATATACACGACTTACATATGTGACTTTTAGTAAACAAAAGTGGGAAACCAACATAAAAGCAAAAAAAAAAAACCTGTCCTTTCTCCTTCCCACTCCCATGTAAGCCCTTCATTATTGGTAACTTTTACATGAAGGAGGGAAATCTGCTTTCCGCCCTGGCATTTTCAGTGCTTGGCCTAGAGCAGGGGTGTCAAACTCAATTTCATTGAGGGCTGCATCAGCATTGCAGTTGCCCTCGGGGGGCCGGGTGGGTGCGGTCAGGGTGGGTGCGGCCTACTGAGTGGGCGTGGATGGAGTGGGTGTGGCCTACTGGGTGGGCATGGCCAGCTCTACATCGTTCGCGTCAAGGGTGCCTATGGGGGCCTGGGCAGGAGTGGGATAGATCTGAGGGTCTCTGGCAGAAGGGGGTGGGACCGGGGCAAGCGCCAAGGCACGGTCCATTTCTTCATTCCTCACAAAGGGTGACACCTCCCCAGCATGCACCCAGGGGATGGGGCTGACACGGCAGGGGCTGGTTCCTCGCTGTTTCTAGACGGCCTTGTGGAGCTGAATGCGTTTCAGCATAGATGGCCACCATAAAATTGTACATTGGCTCCCGGTCGGCCAGGGCCAAGGCCAAGGCAGCGGGGGCCGTTACCTCACTGTTTCCAGGATGGTTTCGTGGGCCACATGAAACCACTTCACGGGCCGCATCAGGCCCCCGGGCCTTGTGTTTGACATGTCTGGCCTAGAGGACATCAGGAAGGAAAGAGTCATGAATAAGAAAGGCTCAACCAGGTTTTTCTGTGCTTTCAACCAAATGGTCCAGTTTGTTAATTACAGCATGTTGACTCATATGAAACAGAGTTGTTTGTGGGGGTGGAGGATGGGGGGTGGGTTTAAAATAATTTAATGTCTAGTCCTTTTTTATATTTTACACAGAAAAATGCTAATCTTTTCTTGGTTGAAAACAAAAAAGAACAAATTTGCGCTGATAATTCAAGAATACAATGGTGGGATACTGCTTCATAGGTGGACGCACCGTATTTCCTAAAGATTACCTCTAGAACTATTCAGGATCATCTTTTTTTTCTGGGTAATTCATTCTAGATTTTCTAATAATGGCAAATAGAATGTGAGTACTATAATCTAATGAACCACAGTTTCATCACATAAGTGTGCGTATGTGTATGTGTATACACATGCCAAGAAACCCACTTCTATCAAAAAGTCCTGAATCTAAAAACCATTGAATAAATATGGCTTGCTATCAAGTAAGATATGTGATCTGCCAGATGTTACCAAATCACTACTCCAAAACAATTGTCAGCATTACAATCAATGGAATTAGGATGCTGTGGATGAAAACTATCAACATCTGCATGATCATACATACCCATCCCTGTTATAGAATATATGCTATGGAGAAAAGTTTACATGAAAAGAATCGATCCCTAATCAAAATGAACGATTTAATCAAGCTAAGTTTTTTTCATTTATCATCATTCCCTGAATTATTGAAAATAAATACTCATCACATGTCAGAAAGGAAGCTAGAGAAACTTAAAATTGGAAGAAGCATACAATATATTTCTCCATGAATATGTTGTGTTTTAGGTTCCATCAGATCTGAAAATATTCCATTATTAACTTTCAGAAGGATTGCATTTTCCCATTTGAGACTTATCACAATCTGGGAACCCTTTTAGACTATCAGTTCCTGCTCATTAAGCAGGTGGAAGCTGTGGGCACAGTGTTTTGCACAAGGGCATCTGGTGTGCCCGTTCGGGGCTCCTGGACTGGGAAGACCTTCAGAAATTTATTCATGCCCTGCTTGCCTCACATTTGGACTACCATAATGCACTCTTCATGAGGCTGCTTTGAAGACCATCCAGAAGTTACAGATAGTCCAGAACAAAGCAGAACAGCAGTGAGGGATGCACTGTATTAGACACATATAAGCTTGCTGCTTTTTCACTGATTGCCAATTAATTTCAGTGTGCCGTGCACTTTTAAAGCCCTTCATGGAGCAGGCAATTGGAAGCATCCCTTACCCCTAGTGGTCTCTGCCCATCCAGTTCGGTCCAGCAGACTGGATGTACTGCAGGTCCCATTGATTAAAGAATGTCATCTTTCAGGATGCAGAAAGCATGCCTTCTCTATTGCAATACCTGCCCTCTAGAATTTATGTGGCTTCCACCCTTAAGTCATTTAGGAAATTACCAAAAACCTAGTTATTCTTCTTGAGGACTTAGAGACAGGGTTATCGTGGCACACACAAACCCCCACCCTTTCTTCCCCTTCGTTTTGTTTGATTTGGAGATGATCTATTTTGATTTGGTTTTGGTATTTGTGCTATTTTACTGAGTTCAATTTTATATGTTGTTGTTGTTTTTTAAGTAAGCCACCCAGGGTAATTGAGGAATTGGGCAGCCTGTAATCTAAATAAACAAATACATAAATAAAATATGAAAAAACCATCAGTCGAAGGACACCTTGTTTGGCCGTGAGCATGACAGTTTCTTTGCAAATAATTTTGTTTTTCTATAAAAGGATAATGTTAGGAAGAGAAAGGCAGTAATTGGGGTGCAGAAATATTTTCATTGCCAAGATCCAAGATGTTTCCTAGTTTGTAGCTTCAGTGTTTAGTTCTCAAATCTACTCTGCCATAAACCTTTCCTAAAAAAAATTTGCTGCTGCACTAGGGAGGAGTTTTATTTAACAACAAACCACAACCACTAGAGGACAAAGGTCCTTTGTCGTGATAGCTTTACATGACCATTTCAACAAATCAGTGTCGCTTCTAAACAATATAAAGAAGTTGAGAGACAGGTTTATACCTCCCTGAGCCACACCATCAACAGAAAAGTAAATGCTATTTGAGTACACCAGATCAGGGTAACTAATGAAAAGCCCTAGGCTAGGTGCCCGAGAATAAATCATGTCTTTCAGGCACAGATTTTTATAACAAATGCCCCAGCTTTTGAAAGATGAGACCCTCTGTTCCATCAGCAACCCAATCCCAAGAGCCTAATAATAATAATAATAATAAAACTCCAGACCTGAATCATAAATCCAAAGTCAGCCAGTAGAAGTTCCTAACTACTATGCAGTTCAGGTTTGACCCATAGTTTCCATAGGATGTTATTCCACTCAGAACAGTAACATAATGCGATCACTGTACTATTAGAGACAGGCATCTCTAGCAAAAACAGAGTTATGATATCATAAAACAGGTTATGCTTTATGGCTGCTGAAGAAAAGCAGACCAGGAAATTCTACTAGTAACAAAATGTTGTTTGTGAAAGAGGAAAAAAAGTTATTTTTGCTAGGTAACAAGAGCTGAAGTATTTTTCAGAGTTATGGTCAATTATAGAATTATCCAAGGAATAGCTAATCATTTTTTTTCCTATTGTTTCTGCTCAACCCACCAGATCCAGGGCCCCTTTATTCAACAATATCACCTTGTTGGATTCAGAACGAATTCAGTGCCTGCCTTATGGAACATTTTTCTCCTAAAGATCCAAATAGCCCTGCTCCTGGTAGCCTTTTGTAAAACCCCGAATATCACACAGAGTCACTGGGAGTCAAGCAGCATATAAATTTAATTTAATTTTAATTGATGGTGGTGGTGGTGATGATGATAGCAATGACCTGGCTATTCCTCTGGAGTTTAGGCAAACTCTGTTGTTGATGTCATTTTTTGATTGGAAGGTATCATTAGGCTTAATAGGTTATTGTTTTTAATTGTTAGGTTCTTAATCCATATATACCATTGAGAGTTACCAATATGGGATGGGCAGCCATATAAATTATTTAAGTAAATAAAAAAATAAATTATTAACTGGACTACTTTCAGAAACAAAGAAAAGATGTCCGTTTAAATAATAGAAATAATGGATTATATGAATTAAAACGGGTATGGTTTCTCAATGCAGTTTTCCATGAGCAACTCAACTACACTTATCAAAGTCCCTGTCCCCACCTTACTTTTTATATTCCCTTTGAGTGCGCATGTGCATGTATGTAAAAAGGTATTCAAGCTTTCTTAATTCCAAGAATGTATTTGGCTCTATATGAGCCCAATTTTGCAAAAGTATATAAATCTTCCCACAAAATTCCAAACATCAGTTCAACATGGTTAGGGATCCCAGAAATAAAATATGGATTCTCAAAGTCAGGAACAACTGCCCAATTAAAGATAAAATCATCCATCATCATCTTAATCATTGTCTATCCACTGCAGGATGAAGGCCTCTTCCGCATGTTTCCAACCAATACGGTACTGAGCTTTCTTTTGTCAATTGGGCCTGCAATACTTGCGGATGTCGTCGATCCATCTTGTTTTAGGATTCTTTCGTGGATGCTTTTTATCATGTGGGATCCATTCTATGACTGCCTTGGTCCACCTGCCATCAGTTCTTCTTGCTATGTGACCTGCCCGTTTCCATTTCAATTCTAATACAGACCAATATTTCATAGCTCTTTGTCAGAACTAAATGAACCATTTTCCCCTTGTATAAATCTTTTGAAGACCTTTGCTAGAAATATTTTGTTCCAGAAATATTAATGGGAAATTTATAGCACATTTTATCGTATTGAAAATATGAATCCTGACAAGATTGAACTCAAACATTTAAACTCTGGCAGTATGGATTGAAAGTTCAATCCACTTATATTCTATTAACCTTTCTTATATGTTACATCCTTCCTCTTTTGTAAAACTATAGGAATCAGAAAATGATTGTTCTATATTGTTATACCAGTGCTAATGAGAAGAGCTAGGGGCTATTGATTAATCAGCTACCATGATAAGACAAGACAAGCATCATCATATATTCCCAGGCCTTTATCACAAGATTCATAACTTTGCATGATTGGATGCCTATCCATATGCAACAGACCAGCAATGTCAGAGACAGACAGTAACCATTATCCAAATGCTGTCAAATTTACTTATCCAATATATTCAGTTATATTTGACTTATTTTTAAACAAGAGGGGAAAAATCACCTTAAAGTTTTTTTTCATTGTACTTCTTGGATGCTGCTAAATTCTGCCATACAGTTATTAAAATTAGGCTGGAACTGACATCTCCCAAGTAATTTCAGACTTCTGCCATTAAGCTTTGGTTAGCAACAAAGCCTTGTACAATACTGTGATTTTTGCTGTTAGTATTTAGGTCATTCTCCACTCAGTTTCTAGATCCTTTTAGTTTAGTTTAGTACTAACAATAGTATGAATGGTTCTTTTTTCTAGTCTAACATCCATTCAGGTCACCTCTCAATTAAAGTACAGGTAGTCATTCACTTACAACCCAAATGAATATTTGGTGATTGTTTGAATGACTTATGACCGGTTTTCACACTTATGACTACTGCAGCATCCCTGTGGTCATGTGATCAAAATTTGAATGCTTGGCAACTGGCTCATATTTCATTGCTAAATGAGACAATACTTAACTGAGTTTTGCCCCATTTTATCACCCCTTTCTTGCCACAGTTGTTAAGTGAATCATTGCAGTTCTTAAGTTAGTAACTCGGTTGTTGAGTGAATCTGGCTTCCCCATTGACTTTGCTTGTCAGGAGGTCACAAAAGATGATCACATGACCCCGGGATACTGCAATCGTCATAAATATGAACCAGTTGCCAAGCATACAAATTTTGATCACGTGAACACGGGGATGTTGCAACAGGCAAAGTGTGAAAAATGGTCACTTTTTTCAGTGCCGTTGTAACTTCAAACAGTCATTAAATGAATGGTTGAATTCGAGGAATACCTGGTGTTCCTCATATTCTCTTTTGCATAAGATAAGTATATTGAATCTGTTGTCATAATTTGATTATATAATCCCTAACCCTAACGCTGCCTAAAAAAATCTTACAGAATGAATTCATGTTTGTATTCCCTGGAACAAAGGCAGATGATGGATCTTCCAACCATCACGAACTAAAAACGATTCTTACATGGATCAATTACGGATGTGTTCATATCTTTCACTGTTTATGGTAACTGTTTTTATTTACACACTGAAAATACCCATTTGCAATGGAAAAAATCAGCAGCTATTACCATTTCTACCCCACAAGATGTCACAACCTGTTAATAACTCAAAGGAGGAAATTAAAAGTGACATTTTTGAAACCAAATGTTACTCCAAATTACAATCAGGGAAAAATTCAACAGCTGCAAAACAATTAGGACTGTTCCTAATCTTTAAGGAGCCAGCCATTCCATAGCACATATTATTAAAATGGATTTGAGTGTAATCTCTGCAAATTGGATAAAATTCTGGAAAATTTATTTCAAGAAATACTCTTCCATTAACTGAAGCAGGGACAGAGGCCTCATTCAGGCAATCATTTTGAACTGTCAGGTGATTTCCATCCCCTACAATTTTCACATGATATACCAATTCTGTTTGTGTACTGCATTCTTATTAAGTTAGTTCAGGTTAATTGTCCTGGCTTAAAATACAGTGGGCAGATCATTAAAACTACATAGGGTATAATTTCAAATTAAAAAGGCTAACTGTTCCCAGAATGTAGTAATTGATAAAAATATAATCAAGACTTATAAAATTATAAAATCAAGACTTTTTGTCATAGGTATCTATTTGGAAGCTTATGGTTTGAAAGATGGCAAATCTTGCCCACACTGACCAGCATTCGGTCTGCTGATATTTTAATGTAAAGCAGTAATGCCACGATATGTGCTTTCTTTTCTTGTACGCTACCCAAATATAACAAAAATAGGTGATCCTTGTTTAACATCTAGTGTGCATTTGCAGTTATGATGGTGATGAAAAAATAACTTTGCAAACAATCCTAGCATTTAAAACCTTTGCATATCTATAAAGCAAAGGAAGGCTGAAATAAGATCATAAGCATAGCCATGATTTCACTTAGCAACCACTTCACTTAACGACTGATTTGCTAGTCCCAATTGTTAAATTAGGACTATCTATATATGAATAGGAAAGAAAAGACTTGGAGTAATGCAAACTTGATTAAAGGAAAGAAAGGCTAGGTTTGTCAATATACAGTGCTGTTGCACATTGGTAAATTTCTCTAATAAGAGTTTATTCCAACAACCACCAAGCCTTCATCTGTGGCTTTAACTCATTATTTCCAGAGATGTGAACTCTACTGAGATGTCATCCTCAAGAGAGATAGTGTGAACAGTATCTCAGACGCATGTGCAAAAGTGAATAATGTGGCTTCAGCCTGATTAAAAGCCGGTGCTACATCCAGCAAGCTGCAGATGGAGTCAGGCCTATTATTACTTGCTTTTCAGTGTAGTTAGTGGAGGAAATATTGTTAATACAGATCTAATCGACAAACCAGAAAACCTGCAATTTCAAACTACTTTCCCAAGAATTACTATTGAAGCGGTAATCACAATTATGCCTATACATTTAATCAAATAAATGTGCCGGTAAATAAATGCACTTATATAGCCACGCATTTTAAAAATAACTTTAGCTGGCCAACAAAGACAGATGAAAACAAAGCATGTATTTTTAAGAGCTTTAAAAGAGTTTAAAAATGAATTAGACATCTCATAGCTACTTAACAACATCAAACAAGACATCCATACCAAGCTCCACTAACATTCCAATCCCATTGCCTGAAGGAAAAGCCAGGTCTTCATGGACTTCTGAGCCCTCTGAGATTTGGGGGCCATCGAATTTCACATGGGAGGTTGTTCCATAAGATGGCCACCATGAATGAGAAGCACACCTCCTGGGTCCCATTAAATGACATTGTTTCACAGAAAGGACCTGCCAAATCGGATGAAAAGGCAGCAACTATTAGAGACAGATGGTCTCACAGGTAACCTATTCCTACTCCATGCAGGGATTTAAAGGTGACAGCTAACATATTGAAGTACAACTGGAAGCCTATGGGGAACAAATGCAGCACTCACAGCAGTGGGACTATGTAGGAGCACTGTGGTGTACTCAAAATGGCATACCCTGCTGTATTGCTGACCAGCTGCAGCTTCTGAATGCTTTTCAAGGGCACTCCTGATAAAAGTGTGTTGCAATAGCTCAATTGGGAAGTGACTACGGCAGGAGTCTTCAAACTTGGCCCTTTTATGACTTGTGGACTTCAACTCCCAGAATTCCTCAGCCAGCGTGCCTGGCTGAGGAATTCTGGGAGTTGAAGTCCACAAGTCATAAAAGAGCCAAGTTTGAAGACCCCTGGACTAAGGCATGAACGATCCTGGATAATGCTACCCAGGAACAAGTATAACTGATGCAGTTCAAACTAAAGACACTTCTTGGATAAGAAGTGAAACATTTTCAAAGAAAAAACTCAGAAAGTTCAAGTGCCTTTTGGAAAAACACTTTTGGGACAATCCTATCTGGGAAAGTGCTGCCTCATCCAGAGTTAATGATACAAAATGTCCAGATACAAAAGTCTTAAAAACCCACAGCTATTCGGTCTTACTGGAGTAGAGTTGAATTCTGTTATTTCCTATCTAGAACTTCACTGCCTTCAGGTATTGGGAACGACCTTGCCAGCATTGCTTGGATGACTTTGAGAGAGGTATACAACTGAATATCATCAATATACTGAAGATGCTTCACCTGTATTGATAAGTTCACCCAATGTTAAAAATAGGAATGGAAAGAGACTCAAACCTTTGAAGCACCTTATAAAACACAGCCCCAGGCCTAGATCTCTTACCAAACTCTTTACAAAACTGTGCTCCTCACTTCAATTCTCCTAAACTGATCAGGGATACCATGATTGATAGTGTTGAAAGCTGCCAAAAGTTAAGGGAATTCCAAACGGGAGATGCCATCTCCATCACAAGCCTCCAGAGATCATCTACAAGGAACATCAATGCCATCTCAGGAATATAATTGGATCTGAAAAAATATTTAATAATCCATTTCCTGCAGGGCCCTTTTTGAAATCCTCCAGGGCAGTTAGATCTAGCGATTACATTTTAACAGCAGGCAAACCACTGCTTGCCTTAAAGGAGTCAGAACTGTACCTTCTCAAAAGGAAACATTTTCCACCAAGGGAATCCAAGTTCATGTCATCTCTGGATCTAAAACATGGTCTTTGAATTAAAGGTTCAAACTATGCCCAGATCATTGGATACAACAGCTGCTCAGTCAATTCTATAACTCTAAACAAATCCAACAGATACCTAGAAAAGTCCCCAGAGAGAAACTGCAAACGTCCCCGTGGTCCCTCCTTACCCAGGAGTTACCTGCAATAGGATTCCCAGCAATAAGAGCAGAGAAATAAGTTCTCTAAGACAAACTTATTGAATAAATCCCTCCTCCAAGCAATGGGGTGAGGGGGAGCTACGGAGAACTCCAAGGCTAACTGGCCACAATTGAGCCCAAAATTTCCATTGCTAAGCATGACGGTTGTTAAGTGAATTTTGCCCCATTTTGCAACCTTACTTGCCACAGTTGTTAAGTGAATCACTGCAGTTGACCTTGCTTATCAGAAGGTCACAAAAGGTGGTCACGTGACCCCAGCACACTGCAACCATCATAAATACATGCCAGTTGCCAAGGCTTCAAATTTTGATCACGTGTCCACGGGGATGCTGCAAATGTCATAAGTGTGAAAAACAGTCATAAGTCACTTTTTTCAGTGCCGGTATAACTTCAAACGGTCATTAAATGAATGGTTATAAGTCGAGGACTTCCTGTAATGATGTTATCTCCTAACTCCCAATCACATTCCTACTTCCTCAAGACAAAAAAGAAACTCTAGCATGTGACCTTCCACTGTGTATCAGATAACTGATATTTTGACTCACGCCTGTGGAGGCCATCAACTCCCAGGCTGCCTCCAATTCCCATTCCAGAGGAAGCGGGTTAAAGCCCTCAAACTGTTAGGCATAAATTCAGCCACAACCACCGAGCAGCTTAGGTAGGAAAGAACCCAAGCTGCTCCAGTATCATTTCTGCTTAGATCAACCTTAATAAAAGTCAGCTGTTTAATATACCACTGCATTATATTCCTCTGAAGATTGTCATAAGTTTGTCCGCCTCCTAACAAAGCTAAGTAAATGGAATGGGTATTAGCCAGCCTAAAGCATGACATTTTGCACATTTTATACCCACCCAGAACAGGGTCTCTTGCTTTTACCCTCATAACTTTTCAGTTTAACTTGCCCAGATAAACGTAGGCAACTGTGATGCTCGGGCAAAAGTAACTGATACTATTACAATTTGTTGTTATTTTAACCATTCGGTCATGTCCAACTCTTGGCGAATTTATAGGCAAGTGCTTTCCAGGCTCTCCTGTCAAGGACAGCTTCTTTCAATTGTTGGATGTTCATCTTTGTATCAGTTTTGATGTTATCAAGCCAGCCTGTTCTTTGCTTGCCCCTTCTTCTTATTCCACCAACCAGGGGTAGGCAACCGTGGCTCATTTATGACTCGTGGACCAACTTCCAGATTCCTGCTGGCTCAGGAATTCTGGGAGTTGAAGTCCACGAGTCATAAAAGAGCCAAGGTTGCCTACTCCTGCCGTTCCTAGCATCATTGACTTCTCCAATTTGAATTTGCATCCATGACATGGTCAAAGTAAATCAGACATAATCTTATGATTTTGGCTTCTAATGATTTGTCTGGTTTTATACAACTCAGCTCTCTGTTGGTTGCTCTGGCTGTTCATGGTATATTATTACAATAGAATACAGATTATTATAAAACAGAGAAGGCAAAATCAGTTAAGTGGCAGTTTATTATAATATTAGCTGTCAGTTATTTTCTTTCTGTGTTAAAATCAGTGGTGGGATTCAGCCAGTTCGCATCACTTCAGCAGAACCGGTAGCTAATTTTTTGTTGTCCAGGCCAGAATGGACTTCAGGAAGCTGCATCCACACAGAGAACCAGTTGTTCACATATTTGAATCCCACCACTGGTAAAATGGATATGTCAAGACCAGCAAAAAGTGAATGTTAGGGAAATGTTATACATTTTAGGAATCCAGAATAGTCCACTGCAGAGAAACAGATGTCCTTTAATAGAACAAGACATGTCCAGGCAGATCTCCTTATTAGTAGGCAAAAAGTGGACAATTTAGCCTTCAAAGCTTCTTTCTTCTCTCCCCAGCATCATTTTGTTCAATTCTCATTTAGTCCAGTTCTTCTCACCCATAACCTCCAGAGAAAAGGTCCCATTAATATTCATTCTTATTTTTCCATATATATGACATGCAAACATAAAACTGAATCGGTTTTATGTATGACCCATCTGTTGCCAGAGAAGATATAGTAAATAACGCAGTTACCTTTTTAAACAGCCGAATAACATCCTCACTTATCTGGGAAAGTCTGACAATGACATTATTCATGAAGATATCGTTCAGCGTGGCATGGTCTCTGCTCTCTCTTCGGGTCTGTGTCAACACTAAATACCAGCAATTCACAGGAGAAAGAAGGTGTTGATCCTTCCTATAAGCAGAGAGGGAAGGAAAATGAAAAATATTTTTTTTTAAAAAAATCCGTCCATATTTGAGGGCATTTTCTTTCATCTCAATAGTCAAGATTTTTAGTGAATACACTCTGTTTTCACAAAGTTTGCCAAAAGAACAAAAAAGTGTCTTAATTCACATTTCCTGTGAATTGTACTTTTTCTGGATGGCTGCCTCAGCCTATTATAAATCATTAGCCAATATGATGTTACAATTCATAATTGGGGGGGGGAGTACAGAATAATAATATGAAGTTGGTATTTAGAACTGGATAATAATTGTGCTCTTTCACACGAGCAGTTCAATCTTATACATACTTATTTGAAAGCAACTCCCATATTTTTTCCCAAGCACAGTTCATTTCCTGTATGCATACAAAGTTCTAATGACTGAGGAGTCATATTACTATAGCATAGGTCAGAGGGTCTACAACCTTGACAACTTTAAGAGTTGTGGACTTCAGCTTCCAGAATTCTGGGAGCTGAAGTCCACAACTCTTAAAGTTGTCAAGGTTGCAGATCCCTGGTATAGGTAGTCCTTGACTTACAACCACAACTGAGCTTGGAATTTTGGTCATAGGTCATTGCTACCATTAAGTGGCTAACCAGGAGGCCTCACTTAATTTGACAACCATTTTTATAATGGTTGTTAAGCAAACGAATCCAGCATATCCAATGGGCGAAATGCATCACAGGGGTGGGTCATAAGTAACTTTTTTTTGAAGCCACTGTAACTTTAAGCAGTCATTAAATGATCAGTCATTAAGTGAAAACTACCTCTAAGTAGAAGGGTTGGGGGGAAAAATTCTGCTACAAGATTGAATTATGTAACATATATATTTCAAAAACCTCATTTCAGACATAAAGTAGCCTTTATGTGGAAAAGAACTGCACCACATCATAAATCTGTACATTTTCTCACACAGTACAATATAATAATAGTAATAATGTTTTCAAAATATAAGACACCTAATTTACCATGATACAGCCCGCTGAATAATGAGTTCTTTCATGTTTTTATGGACCACATATCTACCCCAGTAGCATGCGTAGGGCTTTCCTATTTTATAAACACAATTCCTTTTTGAGGAAGTCACGCTGAGAAACCACTGCCACAAATCCTTGAAAATTAATAGCAAGGCATTATTACTTAATGAGGGAAGGAGAATAAGTCACAAACAGCACTCTTATTATTTTCTTTTCCTAAATATTGAACAAGACACTTTGAAACTTGCTACAAATCTCTCTCCATTAACATTGCATTTATTGACAAAATAGCCTTAGAATTTGAACACTGGAATCCAAATGTAATACTATGTTCTAAACCAGGTATGGTGAACGATGGCCCTTTTATGAACTGTGGACTTCAACTCGCAGAATTCCTGGCTGGCTCAATTGCTGAATTCTGCAAGTTGAAATCCACAAGTCATAAAGGGGCTGTAGTTCCCCACCTCTGTTCTGAAGTACTAATGATAGCTGATGTTTTATGGAATTGCTTACAGATAAGGGATGGGTTATGGGAAGAAGAGATACAGATAGTCCTCCACTTATGACCACAATTGAGCCCAAAATTTCTGTTGCTAAATGACGCATTTGTTGAGTTGCCCCATTTTACGACCTTTCTTGCCACAGTTGTTAAGTGAATCACTGTAGTTGTTAGTCAAACTGTTGTTAAGTGATTCTGGCTTCCCCGTTGACTTTGCTTGTCAGAAGGTCACCAAAGGGGATCACGTGACCCTGGGACACTGCAACTGTCATAAATATGAGTCAATTGCCAAGTGTCTAAATTTTGATCACATGACCATGGGGAATGCTACAACGGTTGTAAGTATGAAAACTGGTCATAAGTGATTTTTTTCAGTGCCGTTGTAATTTTGAATGAACTATTGTAAGTCAAGGACTACCTGTTCTGTTTGTGACCTCAGAGGGGGTCGCTAGGGCTACCTAACTTCTTTATACTTGTTGTGAAAGAAGACTAGAAGTTAGTTCTTTATATATGTCTTTTTATTTATTTCACCCTTTCCTTTTTTTCCTTTTTCTTTGCACTTTTTACTCTCTTTTTACTCTCTTTTTTCTTTCCAAGTTCAGTTCTTATTAGTTTTTATTGCTATAATTAAAATCATATATAATATGTTTAGGTTCACTCTGGGTCTTGCCACCTTCTACCATAAATCTTTTATGGTTTTTTTCCTGCCAAAAGCATCCGTGCGATAACTGGCTACAGTATATAATTAGAGTCCCTTTATTTGTCACTGGCCTCTCAGCATGCAGGGAGAATGTTTCCAAATAATCAGTACAGCACAACTCCCTGAAATCAAACAAACAACCTGCGAGGAGGAAGCACTCTCAGTTAAACTGTGAATTTATACAGCCATTTACCTGCAACACAAGTATAGCTAGGCATAGACAAGCCCCTTCATAATCTGCACAGCTATTCAGAGGCTCACGGAGATTTGTGCATGCTTACAACAAAGAAGTCTCACTGCTAAAGTATCAAGGAGGCACCTCCAAAAGAGAGAGAGGTAGAAGAAGAGGAAGAAGAGGAGGAGGAAGAGGAAGAGGAGGAGGAGGAGGAGGAGGAAGAGGGGGAAGGGCAGAGGGAGTGGGAGGAGGAGAATGTGCATGGAAGAGTGATTGCAAATATAAAAGTATTTCCATAAAACTTTGCAGCTTATCAGAGGTACAAAAGATTCCCGGCTTTTGTAGTCAAAGAATCATAACCTAAATAAGAACTGTGAGCTAAGGGGAATAAACATGCTACACACAGCACACACAGAGAGATTCATTCAAGGATATAAAAATATCTGTGCAGAAGTATATGTGTACAAATCTATATGCGTACAAAGTTAAATTTATATACTCAAAGTTAAAGCATCAAAAAGGAGATGTACATAGGCACAGTAGCACCATTAAGGTAACATAATCTTTCTTGTATTTTCCCAGATTTGGCCCAAAAATGTCTGCTGCAGCTACTGTTAATTATATATATATATATATATATATATATATAAAACCCTCATGTATAATGACCTTAATTGGGTCTAGAATTTCTGCTGCTAACATCACATGACCCTCACCACTTAAAGATAGCAATTCCAATAGTTCCAGTTGCAGTAGTTAAGCAAAGATTGCATTATTGTTAGGTGTGGATCTCCTACTTCTCCTGCCCACCAACTCCTCCCATCACCTATCTCCTCCCCATCTCTGCTTTTTTTGTCTGCCCTGCACTCCACTACTGCTGTCTACCCCTGCCAGCTCCCTAGGTGAAGGTGGCAGATGTCAGCACTGTTCAAGGCTACACAATGCCCACGCCACTGCACTCTCTCCTCCACTCGCTCTGTCCTGTTGCCTTCTCTCCAACCAAATCCAACAAGCTCCCTTTGGCAGAGAAGGGTCTGCCTTGCTTTGCTACTTGAGTCCTAGGGTCACGCCTTTACCCAGTGCCTGGATCCTGGGCCAGCAGCAAGGAAGATGGTGGTGGTCAACAGGGGCAGTAGGAGACAGCAGGGGTAGATGGCAGTGGAATACAAGGTAACCAAAAAAGCAGAGATGGGGTGAGATAGGGCGGTAGCTGAAGTGCGTGCTGTGTTCATAAATGCAGGCCAGTTGCAAGTGCCAGAATTTTGATCACGTGACTATGGGGGCACTACTCTGGCCATAACTTTGAAGACCCCGGCATAATTTACCATTTGTTCACTGCTATAACTTCGAACAGTGTCTGTTAAGTGAGGACTACCTGTAAAATTAGCCTAACATGTCACCTAATCTAAACCCAGCAGAAACTAACTTTTAATCACTATTTTTTCCTTTACTGCTTTACCTTCCTTTATTTTACCGCTTTATTTTTTTAACTTCAGCAGTGCACCATTTCATGGTTTTTGCTGTCTCTGAAGATAAAAGGGTTTCAGCCAAATATTATAACGATGATGCTATTGCAACACTATTGCTAATAGCAGTTATAGCCGAGATTAAATTACTGCAAGGGCAATGACCATTGATCCATAGGAAAAGCATTCCTACTACTGTGTGTAGTAGCCAAGTGTAGACCTTTACCTAAAATAAAGCACAACAAACAAATCAAAAGTATACAAACACCAGAAATTCTAGATATGCATTACTTTTTTAAAATGTGTTCCCTGTTTTAATTATTGTTCTCCACTTTGAATACAGTTGTGAGATGCAAACCAAATTACAAACATTAAAAAGGTTTGAAATAATTTTCTTACTATAGTTGCCACACCACCCAGATACCCAAATAGAATACATCAAGTCTTTAGATTTGATGAAAATTATCACTCTCAAGCTAAATGTTCTTTCTCCAAGTTGATTACACCCTCTATGTTCTACAGGTAGTCCTCGACTTACAATAGTTCATTTAGTGACCAAAGTTACAATAGCACTGAAAAAAGGGACTTGTGGCCGTTTTTCACTTACAATCATTGCAGCATCCCCATCGTCACGTGATCAAAATTCAGACACTTGGCAACTGACATGTATTTATGACGGTTTGCAGTGTCTCAGGGTCCTGTGATCACGTTTTGCAACTTTCTGACAAACAAAGTCAACGGGGGAGCCAGATTCACTTAACAACCGGGTTACTAACTTAACTGCAGTGATTCACTTAACAATCGTGACAAGAAATGTCATAAAATGGGGCAAAACTCACTTAACAGAAATGTTAGGCTCAATTGTGGTTGTAAGTCGAGGATTACCAGCATATATTTATGTTGTACCTTTCCTGGAATCATAGTTTTATGCTGCTTTATAGAACTTTACCCTCTGGTATTTAGACCACATTTCTTGCCCAGATAGAATTTGACCCTTCTAGGAAACCTACGTACTGACATATTTGTAACCAGCAGCCCAAACCTATTTCAAGCTGGATCCAACTGCCACCTATGAGTATTCACAGTTTCTGCATGTACAATATTTGGGTCACTGATGATTGAAAGCCTCCCAGAATGCTAAGAAATTATTCCAACAGTGGGTTGTATCACCCACTGTTAATGAGTTGTCAATTTTCTCAGAGTGAGTGGATGAACTGGATAAACTGAAAGCATACAACCCTATTTTGGAGGTGTTCAGGATGCTTAAACTAGCATAACCATAAACTCACACAGTTTACCATCTTTTGCATAATTTCTTCTGAAACTACCTCATCTTTGTTATTTTGGTCATATCAGTTCAAGGACAGATCTAATTTTTTTATTCCAAAGACTGTTTTACAGCCATCTTGTTCAGTAGGGAAGCCTGTAATAACCAGTTTTGTTTTCTATCGCGTATATGCTGCTCAGCCCAATAAGTCCCAAACAGTTTAACAAGAGGAAAAATATAATATTAAAATTTTACTGTTAAGAGTTCAAATCAATGTTGGAATTATATAGCTTGGCTGGATGATTGATCTGCCTTGAATTTGTGGTCTACAAACCTACAGGCTAAAGGCCTGTGGAGATTCTCAGTCATCCAGATCATAGTTGTCTCAAAGGTGCTTTTTCAAAAGGCAACTGGACTGTTTTTCCTTGAGGAAAAAGATGTTTTGCTTCTCATCCAAGAAGCTTCAGCAGTTCTGGCAGGATGGTTGGGCTAGATGAAACTACTTGAATGAGAAGTGAAAGATCTTCCTCCTCCTCAAGGAAAAAACAGTCCAATTCCCTTTTGAAAAAGCACCTTTGAAACTACAAGGCTGAAGGTGGCCTATGCACACTAAATTCTAGGAAAATACCTTGTTGGGTTCCCATTATTTTCAAATAAGATAAACAAGCAGATTTTGTCTTATTCTAGGACAGGGGTAGGCAACCCTGGCTCTTTTATTATTCATGGACGTCAACTCCCAGAATACCCCTGTTCCAGGAATACCAAGAACCCTCAAATAATCCTGTTAGCATACCGTAGTGGCACAGCCTTTCATCCTTCTGAGGTCGGTCAAATGAGGACCCAGATTGTTGGGGGCAATATGCTAACTCTGTAAACCGCTTAGAGAGGGCTGTAAAGCACTGTGAAGTGGTATATAAGTATAAGTGCTATTGCTATTGCTATGCCTCATTTTTGCTGAACTAACGTGCATATGTTTTGTTCATACTATTGCAAAGACACCTGAACTTCTGGTTTTAGAGGACACAGATCTATTTGCATTAATGCGAATGAGAACACTGTATAATACCAGATACTTAACCACACAGTATAAGTCAATGAAATATAACAAAATATATTGGGAATTGCTGTAGTCATTGAAATAATATTCCCAAATCTTGACCAACTTACTTTAAAATGGGTCATTTTAAGGATTTGACAATCCAGCTATTTTGAATGTTCAATCAGCTGAGGGACCCTGAAAGAACATCTGAGAGTAATTGAGTTATTGAAAAGGTTTTGTGGTGAAAATAAATTAACTCAGAGACCAGATTTTCAGAAGCTAGCTTTATTTATCCCAGCAGGCCAGATCTGTGCTATAAAAATATAGATATCAACTAGATAGAAGTTAGAAGATAATAAAAACATTAACTCTTTGTTGCGATCTACTGGTTGCTAGATTTCTTCAACACAGATCTGATAGTCATAATCTACAGACATGTAGGTCAGGATTGGCCTTCAAAGTTTATGTAAGGTGACCAAGTATGGTGAATTTAAGCTTAATCACCAGAGGAAAAAAAGATACAAATGGTCAGGGTGCTGAGAAATATTATTAATGTGTAAAGCAAATAAATGATTCAGCTTTGTTAAGCTCATATTCCATTTTCCCTTTGAAACCATTATATTCAACTTTACATATTACTTCTATTTAAAATTGATGAACCACTTTAGAAGCTTCAGCAGCAGCACCATTTCTCCCATTCATTCTACTCTTTGAGGCCTCTGAAAACAGGGAAGATCTCATGAATTCACTACTACATCAGGGTTTTATCATAGAGAAGACACTCTTAGATAGTAAAATGAAGGAACAACTCTACCTTTGACCTCACTAGCATACTATAAAAATTAAAATATTTTAGGAAACAAACTATATTCATTAAGCTAGGTAAGTTTAGCCCTAATCGGCTTAATCTACAAGATGTTCAACAGTCAAAGCAAGTATGAATGAATTCCTCTTGAGGTCAAGTTGTATAATATCAAGGTTATAGAAAAATCCAACAAAGTGAATTTTAGATTTAAGTAGCACGCTAAAGGCTTCTTGAAGGTTGTTGATCTATTCTATACATAAGAATATAGTATATAGTGTATATGCAGAGCACATTCCTGTGGATCATGCATAAGAGCGTCCATTGCTGATTAGTTGGTTTGCTGCAATAGTTGCAAGCTTCCTCAATTGTAATGCTAAGCAACAGTCAGTAATCCTTATCCATATAATTAAGCTACATGAAGCTGATATTTTGTTTCCTCACTGGGAGATGACAAACTAATATTTATGTCTATTTCAGCAAGCTAAGAAGTAGGTAAAAGTCTATGCATACAGGATATATATGTGTTTTAATATTTTCTAGATCATTCTTTTTACCAGGTTAATTCTGAGTCCTGGGATCTTGACTCTAGAGGACACTAGACGAGGTTAAAATATTCTAAGTCATAATTCCCATCTATTAGCTGTAGTAAGAAAGTACAAAGCAGAGATGCCCTTGACGTGATGGCCCGTTGCCTGGAGGCCGTACGGGTCTGGATGGGGAGGAACAGACTCAGGCTCAACCCTTCCAAGACCGAGTGGCTGTGGCTGCCGGCGCCTCGGCATAGTCAGCTGACCCCATCGCTGACTATAAGGCTCGCAACTTGGGAGTCCTCCTGGATCCACGGCTGACATTGGAAGACCATCTGTCGGCCGTGACCAGGGGGGCGTTTTATCAGGTTCGCCTGATTCACCAGTTGCGACCTTTTCTGGACCGGGACGCCCTGCGCACAGTCACTCATGCTCTCGTTACCTCTCGCCTGGACTACTGTAATGCTCTCTACATGGGGCTCCCTTTGAGGAGCACCCGGAGACTCCAACTGGTCCAGAATGCGGCCGCGCGGGCGGTGTTGGGAGGGACTCGTCGCTCCCATGTAACACCGCTGTTGCGCGAGCTGCACTGGTTACCAGTGGTCTTCCGGGTGCGCTTTAAGGTGTTAGTTACCACCTTTAAAGCGCTCCATGGCATTGGACCTGGCTACCTCCGAGACCGCCTTCTGCCACAGATTCCCTCCCATAGACCGGTACGCTCCCACAGAGCGGGCCTCCTCAGGGTGCCGTCGGCCAAGCAATGTCGGCTGGCGACNATTTTAGAAGCAATTTTAATTGGAAACACAGCCGTCAATATTTGGTTTTTAATTCGGTTTTATTGGGGTTTATATTGTTGTATTTTTTTGTATTTTTTGTATTTTGTATTGTGTATAGTATCTGTTTTTTAAATATGCTGTGAACCGCCCTGAGTCCTATGGGAGAAGGGCGGTATATAAATTAAATTTAAGATAAGATTTAAGATAAGATAAGATGGCCACGCCTGCATTTGGAAAACTTTTATTTTCCAAGTACCTTTCCTATGTACTCAAGTTAGCAAGAATTCAGTATGACTAGACTGTACACAAAATACATCAATTCACCGAAGTACTCTATTAGTTGGGTTCATATCCAGGCAAATAGCAGTAACATTAATTCTCAAAGCTAGCAAACCTCCTACATTATTCCTACTTACTCCTGCTATTTCCATCAAACATACTTCTTTTAACATAGCAGTCACAATCTTCAAGTGACCACTTCGTTTTTAAGATATGTTAAACTAGCCTGGGAATATTTTAGAACCAAGTAACAGAACAGTAATTGCTGGAATAAACATAATAAACTTATTTGCAGCAACAGTGCAGAAGCTTCAATTAACCAGACTTCCTTTTAGCTCCTCCACTTTGAGTGTCACAAGGGAGGAAAGCACTTAGGCCTGCATATAAAGCCTAGAATCATTAGCACAGCAGAGATGGATGGAGGAAGAAACAGCCAATGGCAAGAATATCCACATGAATTGTTCTGCTCTCTTCAGTAACAATATATTTGAGATAATATGATCTCAAGCAAAATGTTGAAATGTATTTCTCACATTCAAACACTTAGACCCTTTACGGACAATATACAGAAAAAGCAGCAGGACTTTTTTCTATTATGCTTTTAAAATACTGATTTATCTCTTGTTCTTTCTGCCTTAAAGCAACAGATCTTTGTCCAGCCCCTGCTGTTTGGAAGATTTTCTCTGAATCCAAAATATCTTCTTTTCCCATGCAATGAACAAGAAGATTAGAGAAACATACTTTGGTTAAACCAGCTTCAGAACAGGCCTGTGATTTGAACAGTGCCAATAATTAACAATCCGGAAGAAGGAATAAACACATTATTAACAGCATGTTTATAATTACTTTTATTTTTAAAATAAAAATAACATAAAATAAAATTCAAGATGCAAACAATAGTTCAATGCCTTTTCCCTGCCCTTCAAACACATTAGTCTAGAAGAGCCAACACCCTCCAGCTGCTTTTGTTTGGGGACTTAGAAATAATTAGTTCAACATTTGCAGTATGTTCCAGGGGCTTGCTCAATCCATTCACCAGATGTTGTTCTCAGATCCATCTGGCTGCCGAAATGAATGGAAGAGCCACAATAAGCTGGCTTTGCTCTTTGACTGCAACAACAGTCACCAACTTCATGGGTCTCATAAGGATTTCAAGCCCATTAAGTTTTGGACCCTTCTTTCTTTTCATCTTAATCTCTCCTAACCTCATTATTAATGCCCTTAGAAAAGATATATACACAAATATGTTTTTCTTTCTCAAGCAAGAAAAATATGCTGTGTGTAAATAGAAAAAAGAAGCAAGACAAGTTCTGAGATTTAGGCAACTAGCTGGCATGATATAAATTGTAATCCTTTAAAATAATGATTGTTTTAAGCACCTGAATAGTCTTCTGTCTTGTCAGATTTGGCAGCTTTCCCAACTATAAATGACAACAATCATTAATCCTTTAATAAGTGAGTATAGACATTGCTCAGTTAGATACTCTGTCTTTTGTATAAGGCAGCTTTATGTTTTTATTTTAAAATATTGAATTGTTTAGGATTTTGTCTTGAATTTCTCATCACCCATAAAGTCCAATCAAAATCATTTTGGCCCTCCCCCCAACATCAGTTAGATAAGCACAAAAACAGGATGAACAGGGTCCTTTCACAGCCATAAGCAGCTCATCAGAAAAGGCTTATGGTTCATGTGGTTAAAAGCACTGAATTTTACATTGTGTTATTACTTAAAAGAGATTTTTTGTAAAATGATGTATCCATGCGATTGGGTGAACTCCCTTCCTCCCCTCAGCTCCCGTCAACCTAGCAAATGCAAGTAGTGGTGGTGTGGGAAGAATCCAGAGAAAGAAATATTTTGGCAGAATATATTTCTCCAAAGTAATAATGGAGAAGATCTTTAAAAGGCAGAAACTTCTCCCTCTGCCAGCCAGAAAACTCAGCAGAAACCAGCTTTTAGAAATGCAGATGTAATAATCCATTCAGGAAGGTTGGGGCCAGGAAGCTAGAAGCTGATGAGATTAGAAAGACAAAGACCTCTAAAATCTACATACCCCACCCAAACTCTAAAAGACATGATCTTTGGGAACATAATAGGATTAACCCACCAATACCAAAAGGACACACTCAGACTCAGGTCAAAGTACATGACACAGGAAATACAAAACCTCAAACAGGAACAGGAAACAACCTCAAGAGCCCCAGAAGGTATAAAAATCCACCACTCCCAGCTTTCCCAGAGCTATGCTTCTGTCTGGCTTTGCTCTTCAATAAACTCCAATCTTCTTTCTAAAGCAGTTTCCATTTTGTTTATTCCCAGCTTGGACTGGACTCTGATGAAGATTTTTCTTTCTATAGTGGTAAGGTAACAGCGCTAGGTGATGTCATGCTGGCCACATGACCATGGAAATGTCTTTGTACAGTGCTGGCTCAATGACCTTGAAACAGAGATGAGCACTGCCCCTTATAGTCAGCAATGACTAGCGGAATAAAATCTGCAGTGACTCCTTTACCTTTACTGCTACAAGAGTAATATATGCACAAAAATGGAAAGACTGACAAATATCCATTAGGAAGGAATAGAAGACAACTAAACTAAACTAAACTAGTCTAGATGACAAAATTAACTTTTTGGATTAGAAAAAGATGAATGACTACATGTATTGGTGACTGGAAACCTTTATGGACTTTTTTTCTAAAAAAAAAAGAAAAGAAAAATAAACTTGTGATTTGAAATTGAAGATTAAAAAGGGTAGTTTATAGAAAAAAGGAAATTATAATGTAATTTTAGAGAAGAGGGTAAAATATAAATGCACTTGTAACTATTCACAAAAAGAACAGAAGCTGCTTCTTCTTAATCTTTTCCCTTTTTTCTATTTGTTCTTACTTACTATTTTTCCGTATTTTCTTCATTTCTTTTCTAATGTTTGTATAGATATACATGTCTGTTGTATATAGTTTCTTAATATATACACAGGTCTGTTCTGAATACTACATTAATATTTAAAAATATGACATTTGCTGAGTGCCAGTTTGGAATATTGGAGAAGGTGCTGACTAGAAACCAGGAGACTTGAGTTATAGTCCCATTTTAGGCACAAAAGCTGATTAGGTAACTTTGAGCCTCTCATCACAATTCACTTCACAAGGTTATTGTTGCAGAGGAAATAGGAGGCAGATATTTTTGCCATGCTGAGTTGATAGTTAAATAAAAAAGACAGGCTAAAAATTTAATAATATACCCTTCTTAAGTTATCTCTAAGGTTTCATTCTGACCAGGAATGCAAAGATTAAGGATAACTCAGATGAAGTTGCCAATCATTATCCTTTTTGATTAAGCAGAGAATACACCCTCCCATTATTAAGCTCAATAATGAATTGAGCTAGTGAAATCAAATCCATCTCCAGATTAATTCCACTGACACACTTTTCTGTCAGCGTTCCACCCTGCAGTTATCTTCATTGTTTTATTCTTGGCATAGCTATGGTTCCAAAATGAGTTTTCCTCTAAGAATCTGCATTGCACTAAAATAATGTAAAGAGACCGACTGGACACAATTGCCCCTTGATGGCTCCTGTAGACAATATGGTCTGTTTGGAGTGATTTTGTCATGCTTCTCCCGGAAATAGGTAAGCATCTAGGTTTTTCAGACTTGGATCCCTTATTCAGCACCTTCACGACTGAAGGCTCACAGACCCACTTAGCTGATGATGTTACCTAGTCAGGTAATCAAAAGTCTGCAGGCAAACAACCAAGCTCGGAGAGCACCAAGGACCTCACAGTTCAACCCTGAATTACAGATAATCTCTTCTATTAATATGTTTACTATATGATCAACAGATGTCATTTCTCGGAAGAAAAATATGTGTCTCCAAATTTCTTGTCGTTGTTTTTTCTTGATCTTTCTGCTTAGCCAAACAACAGTTTCATCGGTTTAAAATGCCCCAAATAAGACACCACCTCACTTGCATCATACTACTATTATTTGGCAATTTGTAGCCAGATTTCAAGAGCATGACCTTAGAAGACTCCAGGAGGCACCCCCAAAAAAAAAAAGCTGTGGGTGGAGGCCACATTCAGCTAAGCACCACATTAGTTCCATTACACTGCTATTGTTCTTCAGTTTTCAGCAGTGTAAACTTGCTGGGCTCCAGAGTATGCAAAGAAGTACTCAGGAGCAGGGAAAATGCATTATGGAAACTGCCGATTCTTAGCTTAGTATTTTCCAGTATCCAGTTTCCTCATAACACTTAATTGCCAGGAAGTCAACAAACATTATTCTCATTAGTCAACAAACAAGCAAGGCATAAAAGTGCTTTATTCTGTGCTCCTTCTGAAAGCTTGTATCTGTTGCTACCCTACTGGAAATGGAAAATATGTCTGCCTAGAGCAGGGGTTCTCAACCTTGGCAACTTTAAGACTTGTGGACTTCAACTCCCAGAATTCCTCAGCCAGCTTTGCTGGCTGAGGAATTCTGGGAGTTGAAGTCCACAAGTCTTAAAGTTGCCAAGGTTGAGAGCCCCTGGCCTAGAGAAAGGGCAAAATTTCAATCATTTGAATATCTCTTTTGCAGTATGGCAGTATTTTTTTTTCCTCAGCAACTTGAAGATGTGAGCCAGCAAGGACACAGCCAGCTAGGGAATTCTGGGAGTTGAAACCTACATGTCAAGTTGCTGAGGTTCAGAAATGTATTTTTTTTTAAAAAAATAATAATAATAACATGCATTATTACTTCCATCCAGATTATATTAGTTTTCACATCCAGGTATACCAATCTCTACACAACTGTGATTATTATCACAGAGCACTGAATGAATCATAAAATTGAAGGAACCTCTAATGTCCCTTCCAACTCTGTTATTCTGTTATCTCATCAGGGTAGCAATAATATGTACTAACCAACTTTACACACTAAGAGGATCAGGTAAAAGGACCAAGGGAAATTAACAATAGAGAATGAAAGAGATTTCAATAAGAAATGTAATACAAACACATTCAGAGCAAAGTTGAATAAAATAGAGTTAAGGACTATTTCCCCAACATCACATAGTTGAAGGTTTCAAACTCGGGGTGGGTGTCATTGAGGTACAAGATGGTTTGGACCAGCAAATAACCAATACTTGCACTGTAGGAAGATTGCTGGAAAGGAAACATAAAACTTCAACTAGTGAGCTGCTAAAGAATCCACAATATGAATATATTTTTTCTTATAACATGGACATGTAGAGTTCATTTGGAGTTCAGAATTTAAAGATAACATCAGAAAATGATGCACACTAAAAAGTATCAGTCACGCTTTCCCAAAGCAGACACCAGATTAAAACTGGAAATCAACAGGAATGCCTAATAAAAGTATCCTGAAATACTAATGAAAAGGAAGAGAAAAATACCTATCTGTTTACATTCCTGGACATTACTGTCTAGATTCTATAAGACAAAACAACTTTGGAAAATAAGGACATCTGCAGTAAATACTATGTCAGTTAATATAAACATACATTCAGAACTTCCACACAGAAATTCCAATGAAGGAGTTATATCAATATAAATAATTACGTACGTTCAATTTGTGCAAACCTTATCCCCATAAAGTATCTAACACATCCTTCATCAAATGCAACTATGTTTCCTTACTTTGCCCTGTTGAAGACATCCCAAAACAACAGTACCAATGACTGGACCTTAAACTTTATTTCTTTCATCCATCTATACACACATTCCTAAAATCTGAGGAGCTTCATCAATTGCTGTCAATTTCTTTTGTTCAATCTCCCATTTCCGTCCCCAGCAATAATAGAGTCTGTCATGTTGAGGTAACAGCCAAGGGCACATTCTTAAGTGATCCTCTGGAACAGCCAAAATCAGTAAATAGACTACATACTTACTTGAATTGATGGTGTTCTCTGGAGCTACGAATCTTGGAAGAAAATCTTTCTGCTAATTTTTCCAGATTCCTGGAATATTCCAGTTCAATCTCAGCCTTTCTACGGAAGAACTCCTGAAGATCTTGCAAAAGTTGCAATCGGGATTCAGACTGTTGTTCTAGGCATTTGAACTGCTCCACTAACTGGATACGAATTTCTGCAACCACCAGAGAACAAAAAGAATTTATGAATACCCAGGAACAGCACCGACATTGTATTTAATTTAGCTTATATTATGCCAAAAACAAAGCAAACCACATCAAGTCTGCAGGATAGGAGCCATAGAAATACAGGTAGTCCTCAACGTATGATCACAGTTGAGCCCAAAATTTCCCTTGCTAAGTTGTTAAGTGAGTTTTGCCCCATTTTGCGACTTTTCTTTCCACAGTTGTTAAGTAAATCACTGCAGTTGATAAGTTAGTAACAGTGTTGTTAAGTGAATCTGACTTCCCCATAGACTTTGCTTCTCAGAAGGTCCCAAAAGGTGATCACATGACCCTGGGACATTGCAACCATCAAAAACATGCCGGTTGCCAAGCATCTGAAGAATTTTGATTACGTGACCACGGAGATGTCACCGTTTTCAGTGCCTTTGTAACTTTAAACAGTCACTAAATGGATGGTTTTAAGTCAAAGACTACCTATATTGAGCATTCTCTGTACAAGAGCAACGATCTGTGATTGTTCATTCTGTAAAAATGGCTGGTTTTGCTCAAACATTATGGAATATATAAAGAAGAATCAGCGCGTTATATCAGGGGTCCCCAACCCCCAGTCTGTGGATCGGCACTGGGCCGCAGCATGCCAGAAACTGGTCCGCGCAAACAAGCAAAGCCCCATCCACGGAATGCAGGCAGTACATGAAATCACACCCCCTCCAGTCTGTGGAAAAACCTCTCTCCATGGAACTGGTCCCTGGTGTCCAAAAGGCTGGGGACCTCTGTGTTATATGGAACAAAATACAAAGCGATAGCAAAACATCTTATAAACCTAAATAATCTGATTCTTATTGATTTACAGATCTCTTGTACTTATATCGTAATAGGTCGGGTAGTTAGACAAAGGAAAATGATTTTGCCCTGCAGTTGTCCCATGGTTGCAAATTAAGTCTTCTCTCTGTTTCTCAGACTAGACCCCTTTGTAGGCCTCTGTCTTACCTCCTCCTAGAACCTTCTCCAAGGACTTTCTGAGGGCATAATCTTTATTACATGTTCATGCAGGACCTGTT
The DNA here is from genome assembly GCF_001527695.2 of Protobothrops mucrosquamatus. NCBI lineage: Eukaryota > Metazoa > Chordata > Lepidosauria > Squamata > Viperidae > Protobothrops > Protobothrops mucrosquamatus. The sequence goes on along the minus strand of NW_015387493.1, from coordinate 87,768 downwards.
ACCTCTGACTGATCTTTTTGCTTATCTACAGACTGGTCATCACAAGTGCAGGATCCTGATGTCTGTTTCAACAGGCTTTGCATAACATTTCTGTGAAACATGTCATATTTCTTCTGAGAATGTTCCCTTTGTCACTGTTTTGACATTCATTTCCCATAATGTGTGAGACAGGGCCTTGTTAACATTCCCTCCTACCACTTTCCCAGCTTTCTTGGTATTCTTTGCCTGGCCTTGTTGATCATCTTGCCCTATCTGGATCTCATCCCTGGATTCAGCCTTCCTCTTGTTATTCGCTTCTGTCATTTCTGTGTGCTCTGTAGGATTTTCCCAGCCTCATTTCAACCCCTTTAAAATTTTATTCTCCACTCACACATTAAAGTGTCTACATTCAAATCAATGTTTTTCATTATAGCCAGTTGCGATATATGTAATAAAATACAAATGATAACATAAAATGTAATAGCCTTATACCAAAACATGTTTCCCTATATCTGCACAAAAGCTGACCTCGCGCTTTCTCTTATATTGTGCATGCCCAGATGAGCATGAATGAGTAGAATACATAATTAAACAGACTCACTTCACATAAGTACATAAATACACAATTGGATTGACTTTAAAATATTCACACTGAATAATTGAGGGACAATGTTCCCTTCCTGCTCTGATAGGAAAAGAACAATTGGGCTAGGATTGAAGTATGTATAGTGGAATTAGATGGAGAAAGCATTTTCATTGCCTTGAAAAGCAGAATGAAGTGACAGAAAATCTCTCCTGAATGTGTGATATACTAAAACAACCTGCCCTACTTTCTCTTTTGATATAGAGCAGGGGTGTCAAACTGCCTGCCTGAGGGCCAGTTGCATCATGCGGAGGCCGCGCCCACCCCAGCTCCAGCAATGCAAAAAAAGTTGCACGTGATGCAGCGAGTTTGACACCTGTGATATAGAGGGTTACAAAATTAATAAAAGCCATGCAATCAAGCCATCTGTGTTCACAGGGCTTCCAATATTTTTTTTACAATGCTATAATATAATTCACAGTCATTATCATGTCAAAGGAGAAAACAATAGAAAAACACTTTTCCAGAGGAAGAAATGGAAGAATGAAGATGGCTCCACAAAAAAAGAAGGGTCAACAATCTTGGCGAAGAATAAAGAACCAGTGACTAGACAGTTTCTTTAAACCTCTTTGGGAAAGGAGAGGACAGGAGATCACCCACAAGTTACTCCTTGCAAGGAGACCATAAAACTATGGTCTCCAGCAGATTTTGAGCACTGGAGGTGAGGGAACAGCCATTTTGCTAAACCGGAATTGACATCTTTAAAAGGACACTAATTTCACATACCGGTACTTCCTTTTCTAAACAGATTTGGAAATTGCTTATTAACTATGTTTCAGTCATTAGAACCTTTGGATCAACAAATCTGAAAACACTGGGTGAATCTGCCTTCAATCCTTAATGAAAGAACAATTTAATTACAAGCTTAAGTACCTAAAAATGAAATAAATAGCAAAATAGCTAATGGAAACTTTGATTTTTAATTATAAAAAGTTATAAACAGGTTGGGAGTTCATATAAATTAAGAGTCTCTCTGTGAAGGAGGTGGGCACTTTCTAAAAGAGAGAGAGAGAGAGAATCTGAAAGAAGATTTTGGAATTGATTATAAAGAATCCTTTCTATGGGAAAGTTGGCTTCCTTTGATTTTTTTTTCTAAGACATAAAAATTGGACGCTAGAGGGAACTACAGATTATTTATTTGATCAATTTATATAGCAACCCATATCCCAAGCAAGTTTATTTTTAATGAAAGGAGAATACATAAATCTGGTTAACAGCTACAGAATTACACAAAATACTACAACATTGCAAATACTGAAGTATACCTTTGAAAATTGGAATTGGAAATTAATATCAACTATGTCAACAGCGATGTTAGTTTCTATGGATACACTGTATCCAATTGATGTTTTAGAAGAAATGGCAGAAGAGGAATAAGTGTTATCTAACAAGACAGAGGAGCTGTGACCGAAAGTGGATGACAGGCTACAAAAATGACATTAAAAAGTTGTTTTATTAGATATACAAAAGAAATTGGTTGATGCTTTAAAAGTCAAAAGGAATTACAAATAATAAACCAAGACAGGGATCTGAACAACTGTTTACATTAAATTTACCCAAGAGATTGGTAAAGCTTGGATAAATCTTGTGAGAAGAGATAAAAAAAGAAATGAAAAGAAATCAAGTTCTAGGACATTACTTGAATAGACAAAAGATTAAGGCTGTCAGAAGTAAAAGGAAGGAATATGAAATTGGTTTCTTTGATTAAAGAAACCAATATATATTAAAATAGATATGTTGCCATTTTTGACAATCCTTAATGGACTTTTGCTGACACGGACTAAAATGGCAATGCTTTATGGATATGTTTATATATAAGAGATTGGACATAATTTGAAGGGATCATTGGTTGTTAATTAAAGTTATTAAAATTGTTTATACTTGTTGTGATGAAAGTTTCTTTTCTTTTTAATTGTACTATTCTTTCATTTCTTTGCATTCTCTACATGTTTTTCTTAGCCCTTTTGTCTGTCTGTCTGTCTGTCTACCTACCTACCTACCTACCTACCTACCTACCTACCTACCTATCTTTTTTTTCCTCCAAAGTTACTGAGGGTAAAATGGGTGGAAGCTTATTAAAGACAGATCCAACCTGGAACTAGAGAGAAACTTCCTAACAGCAAGAACAATTAGCCAATGGAACAGTTTGTCTCCTAGAATTGTGCATGAAACATCATTGGAGGTTTTCAAGAAAAGATTGGGATGGTATAAGGTCTTCTGCAGGGGATTGAACTAGAAAACCTTCAAGGGCGCTTCCAGCCCTATGATTCTAGGATTATTTTTTTAGTTTGTATTAGTCTTTATTATTGCAATTATTTATTTATGTATCAATCAAATTTATACAGCTGCTCATCTCACCAAAGCTCATCTCACTCTGGAAGAACAATATGAACAATAATTAAAAACAAAAGTTGTACAATATATATGCAACCTTATTAATAAATGTCATAAAAGTGAAAATACAGACCCTAGGAGAGGGAGGATAAAAATGGTCACTTCAACAATGGAGCCATCTGAGCAGGTCCCTGTCACCTGGGAACCCCAGGCCTGACAACATAGCCAAGAGCTGAAGCTAGTCTAATTTCGGAGGGAAGATACACAAAGAAGGTACATCTTTTGGGACCCATCAATAAAGTTCCTTGGCCAATGATGCCTACTCTGCCAGGATTAGTTGGTTCTATGCTATGAAGGGCTTTAAAGATTAAAATCAGCAAACCTTCAATTGAACCTGGAAGCAAACAGGCAACAAATGCAAATTCATGGAGCAAAGTTATGACATGCAAGACTCTAGGAATTCACATAGCTGCCTGCACTACTGTATTCTGTACCAAATGAAGTTTCCAGATACTGTGTAATTTATAAATTAAATTATAATCTTTAATAAAATCATTTAAAAAAAATAAGGGGGGGAACCTTGTTCTCCACTGCCCCCATTATCTGTGAGCTGTCACTGAGGACGGAGCCTTTATTCTGCTTCACGGTAGAGTGTGGTTAACCAACATCTCTTAGCACTGGCTACCACACTAAATAAAAGCTCTCTAATGCTTCTATGTAGAAGAGCCCCCCTGCCTCGGTGAAATGTGAAATGGCTACTCTGCCACTCATGGGTAGCAGATGTGGAAGAGATAAATTATGTAATTTGAAGACATTGTATGGAAAGCAATTTTCTATGTTTCCACTTAGAGCAGGGTGCTGAAGGGTAAGAAAACACTTTACAGGTCCAAGTCCTGAACGTTTCAGGACTCCTGCTTCAATTCTGCTTTTCATCAAATAAACATGCATCCTGCACAGACTGTGCTGGGTCTAGCAGCATCCCATGCTGGTGTCCTAACTGTTTGCACGTTGTGTTAACAGCAACTAAACATTTATATCAATTTTACTGTTCATATTTTCCAGATCTCTATACTTTGACTCATGTTTAAAAGTTAACCTGAAATAGTCTGCAGACTCAATCTCAAGTTTAGGTTCTTATTCACATCAGAGGCACAGTTTTAAGTCACTTCCAGGTTGAAAGGATTAGCTGGTGACATCACTGTCACCCGGGGGACGCCCGGGAGGGGGCTCATTCAGGTCCCCGTCAAGGAGCTGGAGCTTGCATCCTAACCACATGAACCACCATGCTCCTTCAAGCTTCTGGGTGAACTGGGACTACCTCTTTTCCTACTTTCTCCCATCTTGTTTCTGCTCTATTCCCTCCCATACATTTAGAACCAAACATTTCAGGATACAATGTAGTAACATGCATCCAAGGCAGTTTTTCATAGGAGATAATGTTCTTTCACAGGCTGATGTGCATCTGGAACTAGCTGTATCTAAAATTATCTTTCACTGTGCTACACCCTCTTTAGCAAATCAAGTCATCTTACATGATATATCATCTTGTGCATCAAGAGGAAGGAATTACTTCCTTTGACATTTTTCTGTGGTTGCTTTGACACACCCGCAACTTCCCCTTTCTCAGCCCCCCTCCTAATCCTCTTACATGATGAGAAGAAGCTGCAAATCTCTTAACATGGGATTGATTCCTGGAAGCCAAGCAAAGCCAACCAAGGAGGAAATTAACCTTTGTTTCTACAAATAATTGGCATCTAACCACTATAGGAGCACTATATTCCTTTCCAATGTTGACTAAGGAAAAATCTGCTCACATATTTAAGCTGAACATTTGCAATGTTTAGATATTAATTCATTATTTTATAAATGAAGAGCAAGAAAGGGACTGTTCTGGCTTTTAGAAAGTTAGCCACTCGGTACACAAATGAAGAGATCTAGGTGGTAAGAAAAGAACAAACGTAAATCCAGAGCAAAAAATATACTGATAGGATGCCCACTAGGGTTATTGCAGTTTGAAAAAATATCACTGTGCTTGCTTCATGGTGGATTTGTCTTTTGCTTACATCAAACTTTTGGGTTTCTCTTTTGCTTGTGTCAACCTACTCTACATTTACAAATATACAGAAAGTTTTTCAGACAGACCGGTCTGATTGATTGCACCTTGGCATTTTGACTGCTATACTGCAGTTCTACTTTTTTAATAATCTCTTTTGCCTTGCAGCCCCCCAACTAGGGGTGTTAAGCAGGCTCAAGTCACAACTGCGATACATTACAAATTCAGATTTCTAAATTCTGGACCTCATGACTTGTAAAGCTATCAGGGCTTAGATACAGCTAAATATTTTAGATCCTACAGAAAGAGAAAGGTAGTAGCAGCAGTGGATGCTAGTTAATGATTAGACAGCTATGAATACAGTGATAAAACTAAAGAGGTGCTTTTGGAGAAACTATATGATAATAGTTAACGAAACATGATATAAACCCAGGGTAGAAAGAAAATATTAGAAATAAAGTCAAATTCTAACTTAACTCTCTTGAATATAAGAGGGAAGGAGGGAAAACATGCTTAAGCTTCTGGGATTCTGTTATCCAGCCGGTCTCAGCCACGTAAGAGTTCCAGTATTTTTTATGGATACTGTTCCCTGATCTGGTCTGCCTCAAAGGGCTGACACAGGGCAACATCCAGAAGTAGACTGGCTACCTGACTAAGCTGCCCACACAAACCTGCAAAACTCCATAGATATAGGTATACAATGAGTAGCTGTTGTGTGAATTTGAAGTGGGAAAAACTACTTTTAATCTAAAATTCCAATTGAAGGCAAGAGAAGGCTGATTAAAACCTGGAGGGAGATCTAGATAAAGACAGATCTGGTGATCAAATGGAAACGCTTGAATTGATGGGGCATTCTTTCTGAGACTACTTTAAACTGTAAGTAGAGATCGGGTTTCACTTAACCAAAATGCCATCTGAGGCATATGATGCAGAGGGCAGGGCAGGAAAAGAGAACCCTAAATTTTTTTAAAAAAATGACGGAGGAAAAATTTTAAGGAGAGGAACCCCAAAAAGCTGAATGCTGGAAATCAAACACAGCTGAATGCAGTGATCATGGAATGTCAATAAATCATGGAGGAAGAGTACAAACCTAAACAGCAGCATTATACATAGCAACCACTTAATGCAAATCCCACTCCCTTTTTCTTAACTTGCAAACTTCCACATACAGTTGTGTGTTTGGCATCCTGTGATTCATCTGACAATCACTCCTTGTTTTTCTGCCAGCAGCCAGCTGAAAAATGATAGGGGAAGTTACCATATTTCCCCTCCAAAAATCCAGCGGGATCCGATTTGTTGAAAAAGCTTTGAAAAATAATATCCACTTCCAAGCATACCTACAGTATCCCCACACATAGCAGCTCTTTTGAAAGATCTGACTTTAACCAACAGAGTAAAAAAACTGAGGATTGCTAACAGCCCTTTTCCTCTAACTTTGCAATTCAGCTTTTATCTCCAACGCTCCCTAATGTATTTGGGCATTTGAAATGACATGATTTCCAAGAGATTTCCCCTTGAAAATATCCAGTGTTTAATAACCATCATCGATGCAGTGATGCATCTACCACTTTATATAAAACTAGGCCAATGAAAAGTTAAAACAAGAACGGGTTGCAGAGTAGGTCATCCAAGGGGTATAAAAACAACAATATAATATATTTTTCTTCAAGCGCTCAGTAATTCAAGTCCTTTTTTAGCAGTGACTTCTAAACTGCAAGTGAGAAAAGATCAGCATTTTGAAGAATGTAGCCATTAAAAGGCAGTGAAGGGAGGCAGAACTGGCAGTTTCCATCCAAGCTTCTCTGGAAGCAATCAAAGAATTTCTGCTGAGCCCAGCTTATGGGTTCATTTCCAGATGTATTACACAGACAACGTTAATACAAAGGAAGCTGTTTTCTTCCAAGTGAGGGGCGAAATGTTAACTTAGGAAAAGCCCACGGTATGTGAGTCATAATGTACCAAGCAACAAGGAATGATAGATCAATGGACACAGTTAGTTGCAGTCAGAAGCTGTAACTTAGAGGGAAGATAACACTATCATTGGCTACTAGTTAGAACAGATTTCAATGTAATCTTCACAACCAGAGGGAGTTAGAAATGCTAATGTTAATAGCAATGTTAGCCCGGCCTTAGGCATGAAAGCCAGCTGGGTGACCTTGCGCCAGTCACTCTCTCTCAGCCCAAATCATCTCACAAGAGTGGTGCTGTGGGTAAAATAAAAGGAGAAAGGAATATTATGTTTGTTTATTGCCTTGAGTTACTTATAAAGTAATAAAGGTGGAATAAAAATCTAATACATAAATAAATAATAAGCTGTTGCAGAGAACAATTTGTTGTTGTTGTTGTTAATTGCGAAGTCGTATCCGACCCATCGCGACCCCATGGACAACGTTCCTCCAGGTCTTCCTGTCTTCTACCATCTTCTGGAGTCCATTTAAGTTCACGCCTACTGCTTCAGTGACTCCATCCAGCCACCTCATTCTCTGTCGTCCCCTTCTTAGGAGCAAATGGCATTCTGTCTGAAGGAGCTTCCCAAGAAGCATTTCATGGCCAAAGTGGGTTGTGAACTAAACAGACTTCTGCTATGATCCAGCGTACCAATTACTATATTCTCATCTTTTTTTAAAACAACAACTACAATGCAGAGAACTCTTTCTTCCGGAGCAAAATCACTCTCTGGGGCTGGAGAAGCAGCTTATTTCCTTTTTTTCCTCCAGACGGGCTTGCAAGTCTCTAGGCAATTGCAGACAAAAGCAGATCCTCTCCATGTAAAGCGCACACAATTTTACTGTTGAAACAACAAGCACTGTCTCTGTCCCCTAACACTATGTAGGACACTGCAGCAAGGAGGTGCCAGTTCGGAATCCAAAAGGAGCTCAGCTTGGGAGCACACATAAATGCAGGGAGACAATGAGGAAGCCAACAGAGTCACAGGGCTGTTCACACAGAAGAAGAAGAAGAAAGAGGAAACCAAGCCAGCCAGGACTGAGCACAAAAGATTCAAACTACCCTAGCAAACTATTTGGCAGCCTGAGGGGGAAGGGAGGTTGGAGATACCTCTGATTTAAACATTACATATTTTTAAATCAGTAAACAAAAAGGCAACAAAAGCAACTACGGTATATTCAACTGTTTCAAATGGACATTTGAGCCATGAAATTCTTTGCTTGATTTGAGCCACCTTCTCTCAACTTAACTCACTGCACAAAGTTGTGAGAGTTAAAGTAGAGAGGACAGTATTCAGTGCATTACTACTGTATGAGCTCTGGAGGAAAACTGGTATTTAAATGTAACCAATTGTGAAAAACTATGGAAGTCTACACACTGTAATTTTAAATGGTAACTTTACTGAGAATAATTTACACCTCCTAATTTTGAAACAGTTTTTTTTAAAAAAAAAGAAAACTAAGCCACTTTAAATATTTTATGGTATAATTTCTCTCTTTCCTGGCAATGCAAAGTAGTTCTGAGAAAAAGCTGTAGCTCCAAATATGTATGGGTTGCAAGATACCACATTAAGAAAATTATTATCTTTGACTACACTTTCGGAGATAATTATTATTCAGCACTCCAAAGGAGATGTTAGCTCCTAGAGAAATGATAGTCATTTTTGAACCAATTCAGATTTGCACATTGTCATATAGAAGTCATTGGTTTTTAATTTACATTTGTGTCACCTTCATGTAAATAAGCATCTTCCTTACTCTGTAGTCACTTCCACGAGGAAGAAAATGTGACAAAGGATTGTCCCATATTTAGCACCAAATTAAAAAATGCAGATGGGAACATATGTTTGCACTAAGGAAAAGGCACCTGAATTAATAAAAATGTTGAGATTCAGTGTGCAAACAGTCCATAGTTATGAATATAAATTGTAACCTAGGACATTGTGAGATTTATGTGGAACTAAGATTCATGATTAACTATCCTTCCTCTCTATTGATTACAAAAAAATCTATCAGAAGTAAGCTTCAGTTTGTTTGTTTGTTTGTTTGTTTGCTTGTTCAGAAATTAAAACAATAGAGCAATATTTCTCAACCTTGGCAATTTTAAGGTGCCTGGACTCCAACTCCAGCTGGTTGGGGAATTCTGGGAGTTAAAGTCTAAGCTTCTTGAAGTTGCCAAATTATAGAAATACTGCACTGGATCTTGAGAGTGTAACATGAACATATTGATGAAACATATGGAATTCTTATTTGCAATTTAGAAATCAAAACCACAGAGAATCACACACACACACACACACACATTGTTAATGTCTAATTTAGGAAATCATCAGTTCTAATCATAGACATTAAATTGGAGGTGACAGAAACAGTCTTCAACAAACAACATATATGAATACTGCAAATTATTTATATGCAGCATGTTCATTTCAAAGGCTGTACACACTACTTTTGACAGCAATTAACCACCCTGGATATCACTGGAGTAACAGTTGCAATATTAATATTAAATTATCACAAATAATTCTTTTTTAAAATCACTATAACCTACACTATTCAAGCAACTAATGGAACAGATCAAGTGTCCTACTGCCTATCCTCTACTTAAATGTTTCACATCAGACTGTGGATCAAAAAGATCAATTAATCCACTCCTCCAGAAAACACATCAAGCCACCATTGAGATATGGCTGCCCAACCTTTTTTTTCAGAAAGTTCAAAGATAGGGAACCCAACCCCCATTTCCACTTAGCCTGGTTGAAAAAGGAAATGCTCCCATTATTCACCAAATATATGCGAATAATTTTACACAAAGGAAATAAGTTTATAAAGTTCCTAAATACGCACATATATTCCAGTACTGTGTGGGTCCTCTTTTTAGAAAGAGAACAAAAAACTCAGCAGTTGTTCCTAGAAATTATCCACTTGTCCAAGAATTAGAAAAATAGATAGAGGGTGAGCTCCCTGTTCAATAAATGCTTGAAGGATATAATCCAAAACAAATATATTACAATGTTTTTAGAAAGATAAATGCTGATTAAGCTATGCTATAAAAGGTAATTTGATTGGTCTCTTGTCCTAAAAGAAGCCTTCCCTAATATAGAGAATTTCAGGCTTGCCCTTTCTTAGCTAGTAATTTCAAAATGGGGAAGGTATCAAGCAAGTATTTTCTTGCCTACAAGTCTGAGGATAAAATAAAGGAATTGTAAAATAGAATTCCAATTACTCATGTCAAGAGAAAAATGAACTTATTGCTCAAAAATGTCTAAAAAAGGCAAAATCTATTTCCCCAACAAGGTTTGCTCTCTGTTACTATATTCTCATGAAGAGTTTTAAGCTTTCCGGGAGGGAAAATATCGGCCTGCCACTGAATCTCCATATCCATGAAAGTGTCTCAAATACCCAGGTAATAAAGTATTTTAGATTATTGTTTCAACTTATTTCATGTTCAATTAATTCAGCTTGCTCTATGCCCTCCTGAGAAGATCTGTGTTGTGAAAAGGGCAGCTGTTCTTGGCATAGACAGACAAAAGAAGGGGTTTCTCTAGCAACCAGGATCAGATGAAAAGCTTTCTGAATCTCCTCCCTTCTCTGGTTTCTTTTCAGTGTACCGGTATCCATACAACTCCCACAGAGACTTAGTCTCAAATACTCAAGAATCTGTGCATTTTTTCAAAAGGGGGCTAGGCAGATAGAGGATGAATCAATTAAATGTGCATTGAGCTTCTCCAGTTTCCTGATCTTTTCAGTAGGCTTTAGAAGCAGATGGCCCAGAAACTGACAATTATTCACTTATTGTAACTTCCCTACCAAAAGCAGAAGCAAAAATATCTATCCTGGGAAGTTCAAGTTAAAAAAAACAGATTGTTTTCCACTAGTTCTCTCTTTCATTCAATGACCACAAGATATTCAAAATGCAGTATTTTAAGTCCTTTCAGCTCTGGGGCATTTGCTATTTCTCAGCTCAACTTATTTCTCAATTTGCGGTTGGGATGATATAATGAAGGAGACAAAAACACACAGGACCATCACTTTTAGCACTTCAAGTAGCAGTAGGGCATTGTTGCAATAGTAAATTAACTGCTTCAGGTCCTTCATATAAAACTACACACTATCGAATTAGTATCTTTATAAATTATGTTTAAATTTAAGATTGACTTCATCTCTTCATTAGAAAGCTTCTCATCCAGCTTGTATTAGCCATATTTCTTCAATGAATGCAACTAATGTCATAATTGTTGTTTACATTGCAATGATTTTAAGACTATACTTTGGACGCATTCCATGATAAAACCTAAGATTAGAAATATCAATATTAGCTACTATAGTTGGAACATATTGTTTTCAGCAATTCAATTCATATGGTCCATGTCAGGGAGCCACAGACCGGTACCTTTGAGCCTGTTGGGAACCAGGTCACACGAGCAGCAAGCGAGTGCACGAAGCTTCATTTGTGCATGCACGGGAGCTCGGTTGTGTGTATGAAATCGCCTCCCCCACTGCCACCCACCACCAGTCCATAAAGCAAAAAAGGTTGGAGACTGGTGACTTATGTCCATACTATAGTTTGAAATATATATTCAAACTATATCCTACTTTAGGCATGAAAGCCAGCTAGGTCACTTCAAGCCAGTCGCTCTCTCACAGCCCAACCTGCCTTGTTATAGAAAAAAATCGAAGAGGGGATATTAGGAGGGAGTGTTCACCACTTTGAGTTACTTATGAAGTAATAAAGGTGGGTTAAAAAAAAAAATCTAAATAAATAAATAAATAATCTTAGATCATCGTGGTACTTCGCTTCTGAAAACTGAGTACCCCAGATCAGCCAAAAAAGCATGTGCTGAATTCTACGTTCATCCTGGCAGATTTCCTGAAACCACTGACATCCAAAAGTATCTGGCAGTGTCAGCCACTATCACAGTAAAACAGGGACCACTGCAATCTTTCACTGTTCTTTTATTGCTGTTCAACTAATCCATCTGCTGGACAGAAGTTTACTGAATTCTACAACTCGCTTTGGCAGCAATTCAAATGTAATGGCTGTAACTACCAACATTTCTCTTGCACACAAAGTAACTTTTGCTTTAATTTCATACACATGTTTTATTTGTGGTTTTTTTGTTTTTGTTTTGCCTCATATAAATGGAACACAAAGTCTGTAACTGCATTTCAAAACACTGCCAGTGCAGACTGTCTGTGAACAAGATGGAATGTACTGCATTTGAAATGTGGCCTACAACGCCTGGCCTGACAGGATCCTTTAGCATAGTATATTAATCAAGGCCCACGCAGAAATATATTTAAATATATTTAAATAGGCCTAATTCCCCCCTCTCTCCCACACTTCCATACATAATGCATCATTTATCAATCTCCTTTATAAAAAATATATGCCTGTGAGTTCCATGGATTGGATACAGGTGGCACATAATCTTGAGTCATAATTCTCTGGTTCCTGTCAGTCCTAGCTATATATTGGGAAACTATCCAGACTGAACCAAGATCAATTCCTAACTCTTCTTAGCTAGAGCATAATCATTCATTCATTACAGTATATATATTTTCAAAAATAAGGTCTGAAACATACAATTTTCTAGGAATGCTGTTAATGTAAATAAGAATTGTAAAACATTTTCTCCAGCAAGTATAGTATAAAACAATTACAGTAACTACAGAACTCTGTGTTTATATTATTTAAAATATGTGATTTCCAAATTGAGTTATGTACTTATACTTTATCCAGAGAAATACTGGCTGGATTTATTTCTTATCCTTTTTTAAACAAGGATATGCAGAAATCAACAAATGAAGCTGTTTGGGTCAGAAATCACTGCTACAACTCATACTACATTTTGTTGAATATTGGGCCCTATCCAACAAAATGAGTTTCAACGTGGAGAAAAGCAAAGTCTTACACAGGCAGGAAAAACCAAAGGCATGAATACAGATTGGGTAAGACCTGGCTTAAAAACAGTAAATGTGAAAGGGACCTTGGAGTCCTAGTGGACGATCACTTGACTATGAGCCAGCAGTGTGCAGCAGCAACCAAAAAAGGTAATACAATCCTGGGTTGTATAAACAGGCATAGAATCAAGATCATGCCAAGTACTAGTACTGCTTTACAAAGCCCTAGTAAGACCACACCTGGAATACTGCAGCCAATTTTGGTCGTCATATCACAAAAAAGATGTTGAGAGTTTGGAAAAAATTCAGAAAAGAGCAACTAAGATGATCAAAAGCCTGGAGGCTAAAACATACGAAGAACGGCTGCGGGACTTAGGTTTGGACAGTCTAAAAAAAAAGAAGAAATAGGGGAGACATGATAGCAGTATTCCAGTATCTGAGGGGCTGCCACAAGGAAGAGGGGGTCAGGTTGTTCACCAGAGCACCAGAGGAAAGGACGAGAAACAATGGTTAGAAACTGATCAAGGAGAGAAGCAATCTGGAATTAAGGAGAAACTTCCTGACAGTGAAGACAATCAACCAATGGAACAGCTTACCCCCAGAAATCGTGGGCTCTCCATCACTGGAGATTTTTAAGAAAAGACTAGACAATCACCTGTCCGAGATGGTGTAGGTTCTCTTGCTTGAGCAGGGGACTGGACTAGAAGACCCCAGGATCCCTTCTACCTCTATTCTATTCTATTCTATTCTATTCTATTCTATTCTATTCTATTCTATTCTATTCTACAATTCACTCTAGAGGCATATTCTATATTTGTTTTTATTCACAGAATTGTCTCACTTTCTCTTCAATTGTTTCATAAACAACTTCACAGCTGGAGAAATAGAAAAAGAATTTCACACACCCTTTCCCATTACCAGATTACGATCTCTAGCTTTATCCTTTGGAAGCAAAAATCCCTCAATTATAGTAAACATTTTCAGATAAATCCACCCCATCCCAATCACTTGTTATCCAAGGCCAAGTAATATAGCTATCTCTTTCTCCTCTACAATTTTGGTGGGACTCACATCACAGGCATCATTCATTAAATACCGCCCAACCCATGTGTTTGGCAGAGAAAGAGTGTCTAGGAGTTTCCATTTTATGGTAGACTTCCCCAATCTACTGTTATCCAGATGTTGTACTCCCAATTCATCTGGAGGTACTTTGTAGCATGTTTTCTATACACTAGCTGTCCGTATGGATCCCACCTAATTAAAAATAGTACCAACTCATCATGAAGCAGCGTGTTTGTATTTAATCACTTACAATAATAGATCTGGGTTACTTTTCAACACAATGGCTCAGTCGTTAAAGATGCTGAGCTTGTCAGCTGAAAGCTGACAGTCTGGGTTCAACAGCAGAGTGTCGCATGATGGGATGAATTCCTGTTCCTGCCCCAGCTCCTGCCCACCTAGCAGTTCGAAAATGCAAGTAGACTAATAGGTACCACTTTGGTGGGAAGGTAACAGTATTCTGTGTGCCTTTGGCATACAGCCATGTTGGCCACATGACCATGGAAAATATCTTTAGACAACACTGGCTCCCTCAGCCAAGAAACGGAGATGAGTACTGCACCCTAGAGTGGGACACGATTGGACAGGGAAACCTTTACCTTTAGTTTTACTTCCACTAAAACTTCCCAGGAACTAAGGTTCACACTTTCCCCTGAAGTTCATAATTCCCCTTTTTCTATTTTTTCCTATTTAGATTTCAATTAATCTGAAAGCTAATTATTCAGTTCTTTCTCGTACATTTTTAAACTTTCTTATCTGGACCAAATACAAAAGCAACTAGCAAGATCCACCAGTCACTGAATTGTAAACTTTTATTTTAAAAGAAGCAGAGTAAAGAACTAGGAAAAATCAAAACACAAATGCTGTTCTTCTATGTAAAACTGTGTGATACTTTTCTAATTCGGAGTGGAAGATCCATGACTTTACAGCAAAGCTGGAATATATTCCGTCTTTAATTGTTTATATAATGAATTACATAATGTGTTTGTATCAAAGATTTTTGTAGAATACTTTACCAAAGATTCCATGAAGACTTTTTAAAGAATTCCAAGGCTATGTTCAGACCTGATTTATATGTTCCATAAGCCATGCCTTATTTAATTCTGGTTTACTGAATTAAACAAAATTGGCTCCAGCCGAATGACACACTAACTTTGATTAAGAAAGAATATTATGGCTTAGCACAAAATATGAGGAGCCAGCCATATAGAACAGCTTTCCACAAGACTACTTCACTGTAGCAAAATGGAAACAGAAGGTAAAAAGAGATATCATGCAGCATGAGACTTTGCTTAATGCTTAATTTTCATGTTAGAAAGTGGTCCACTATCCAGATCTCAGCTTCTACCCTCTAGGTCAGGAAAACAAAGTCTTGGTGTCCCTGGACTTTAGGTGATGCTTTGAATACCAGATGGGTATATAGCAACATGCATATTGTTATCCAATCTTAGAGGAGGGCGCCAATCTGACATGCCTTACCAAGATCTGATCAGGCCCAGAGGCAGAGTCTTCTCTCAGAAATATGGCCATCCAGTTTTGGGGTTTTGTACCACCCCCACCCTGGAGCACAAGGGAATGGCTATTACCATTGTCTGTTCTTGGGGTCTCAATTTGCCACCCAGAAATGTTGAGTCCGGAGAATCTTAGAAGTTCATGGCTTCTAGAGTAACCATGGATCTATCCCAAGTCACTGACAGCCTGACTCATACTGGAGGTCACACATTAGAACTGGTTCAACTCTCTTGGGAGAGTTGAAACATGATCTAGCAGTGAAGGACATTAACATCAGTTTGTTGCTGTGGGCAGATCATTCCCTTGTTTTTCAGCTCACTGGGGTCACCTGTTCAATTGGTTTGCTCCAGACAATTGATGGACCTAATGGAGTTCCAGAGAGAACTTGTGGTTTTCCATGAAGATCTGGTGGGCTATTCAGGCAAGGCACAGTAGTTGCCTGGAACGGGCAGGTGTCTGAGGCCTTGGATCATATTGCTTCTATTCAGGGAACACCATGGTTTAATAAGCAGCTCTAGGAGATGAAGGCAGCAGAAGAGATGCCTGGAATACTGTTGGATGAAACTCAGAGTGCCTCTCACAGGATATAGGTAAATGTCCATATTAGGGATTATCTCAGGGCAATAAGGCAGCACTATGTCAATATATCTGCACCCTTACTGTATCTGCTAATACATGTCCAATGGCCCTGTTTAGGTTGGCCCATTCCCTACTGGATAGGAAGGGCCTACTAGAATATTTGGTGGTGTGTTCTGAAGATTATTTAAGCTATCTGGTAGATAAAGTTGATCAAATGGTAGAGGTTCTCCTGCCTGAGCAGGGGCCTCGACTAGAAGACTTCCAAGGTCCCTTCCAGTTCTATTCTATTCTAAATTCTCTCTGTCTTGGAGTCTGACTAGGCAGAGCAGGGCTGAGGTGCCTGGGGTACAGTCTGGTGATGTGATCTGGGATGAGGTTGAGCTGGTGACTCGTGAGAAGTCTTTAAAAAAGGTGATAAAATAAACAGAACACCACCCCATAAAAGTAAACACGTTTCACAGAATAGCCAGTTTTAAATTCTGCTGGTTCAAAGGTAAATAGACTATTTTATAAATCCTAGTAATTCTAGGCCAACAGTTGCTAGGGCAGTCCTTCCTTTGCTAGTGGCAAGTCACAACTCCTACTTGGCAACTGAACAATATAGCTAAGTACATATCTCTTTTTTATCTGTGTTTCTTTCTTTATTCTTTTACATCTTCTTCTGCTTGGAAGTCCAGAACAGAAAGGACACAGAACTCCAAAGCAGCTGCCTAAATTAGCAGAAATCACGTTTCATACCTCATTAGAGTTGGAAAGTTTGCCCTTTTTCTTTATATACAACGAGGAGAGAGAATGCAGTGGAGACTCAAGAAGAGACATTTTGGGGAATTTCCCAAATCCAGGAGAACACCCTGTGGAAAATTGGACGGTGTGTTCAATAATTTTCCCACATATTTAAAATCTAAATTACTTAAAGACAATTGCACACATTTTGTCATGAACACCATGATAAAATAAAAGCTCAATTGTACTGGATGCTGCACCTCATATAAAAAAGAATAAACTGAATTTTCAGGCTGATATGGTTGAGGGAGAAAATGTGGGTATGGAATTAAGACACCTCCACAACCCTCCTTCTCTGCCTTTTTCTTTCAAATTAGTTTTTATGCCTATGTGCACAAAACATACCCACTAAGATGCTGTAGCTTTTAAGATTTCATAAGGAGTTTCCTCTGTTTCACATCTGATCCAAAACGATCCCAAATCACATCATAGTTATTATCTTTGGCTACCAGATATCATGTATACAGTTAAATGAATCTGATGTAACAACAGCTGCACCTGGATATATCAGCTTTCTTTTTCACTCTGCCATCTATATTATTGTTAATTATTCATGGAGGAATAGAATTCCAAATTCAGGAATAAAACAAAAATGCATCACAGAGGACAGATTAGATTTCCAGTTACTCTCCCATGACTGAACTTACTATCTTATTCTGCTAATAGGGAAGGTCTTCAGTTTATTTCCATTAAAAATATCCACTGAAGACCATCTCAGTACATTATGCAATTAGAAATCCTGTCTACCTAGTTCCCAATGATGCAAAGATCAATCAGTGGATTCAGGTAAATGTAACTACCACTTCTCTTCAAACTTTACTCATCTATCAAAAAGACTTTATGGATAATGTCCAAAATGTATGTCCCCATTACCTATTCCACTGTAATCCTTTAATGTTTGGACATGTCTTTTATACTGTATATGTCCACATTGATAAATTTCTCACTGTATGCATGTATGTACCGTATATAAAAAGCTTGTATGATCAAAAAATAGAGATTATCTATCATAGTGATAGTCAGAGCAAGTAGTTTGTGATGCTGACTCTTTTCTAAGCCAAAAAATGCACTTAGATGCCAGGGCTGCATAATCCTCACTTCAAATCTTACAGCAGCCAATAATTCTTTCAGGCTCCTAAACCCCATAGGAGTTTTAAAATTATATAACCTTCTATAATAGAGGGGGGGAATCAAAACCAGGGGAACTATCATGCAGCAGAGGAAGCATGCTGATGGTTACCACGTGTCTCAAGGTGCTATTGTCTGGGCAAAAAGAAGCAGCACAGAAGTCTACAACTTTTATGTGTTCAGCTGTGTGGCTACTGCACAGATGGAAGGAGCCTGACCTGGAAGGCTGCCCTACCTTTATACTGATATTATCATTTTCCTCTAAAGAGAAAAGAGAAAAAGAGGTAACTTTTCAATAAAACTTTGTAAGCTGCATTGATTGCCAGTTTGCTTCTGGGTGCAATTCAGGGTATTGGTTATATAAAGCCCTACATGGCATAATGGCTCATTACTTGAGGGTCTGCCTGTCTGCCACAGTATCTGCCCAGCTGATTTGATGTTGCAGGATTGGCACACCCTGGGTTCCATCGATTAAACAATTAAAATATTGATTAAACTATTGGGACCCCAAAGCATGCTTTCTCTGTAGCCATGCCTGTCCTTTGGAATGAGCCTCCCTCCGAGATCCAGGTGGCTTCCCCTTGGCCATTACTTAGAAGAGCTGCGAAGATTCGAGGGAGAGCAATCTCATCTTTTCTACTTCATTGTAATTTCTTTAATTGTTGTGACCCACTCAGAGTCATCAGGAATCAGGTGGTATACATATTTAATAAATTAATTAAAAATAACTTGTATATTTGCATCAAAATACCTTAAGGTGCCATGCAACATGAAAAAGAAAATACTAGACCACTTTTACAGCCATCAGTCCATAAATGGACCGATTTTTTGTCTATCAGAAGAAGACAACACTAAACACATGGGCATCACATATGTAGGAGATGACTAGGCTGAGTCATTCTTGAGTCCCTTCATGCCCACAAGAGATCTATGTCCAGCCCACCTTGAATTCCACTGATTTGCTATGACCATTAGCAGTCCAGATTACATATAAATATTCCATTAGTTTTCTAATTTTACAATCATGAGTATTTAATAAACAATGTGTTGTCTGGGTCCCTTGGTAATTCAGTGGTCCATATTAACTTTCTCAATCTAGTTCCAATACTACACCAATACTACTACACAATGCTTCTTTGGTCCTCTCTTCTTCCGGTGGTATGCATTTTTCCACACTGGGCAAATAAAATTCTTGTTATTGTTAATACATATACAGTTAAATATAGACATCTTCATAACATTTTTCTGGTATTATACATAATATCGATAGTGTCAGTTTATAATATCTTTTCTAGACAGAACATATCTCAATTGCATTTGCACTTAAAATCCATTTGTTCAATCAATATCCTGGTTTTCCCGCTTTTTAAAAATTTTAATTTCCCATCAATGTTCAAAATATCTCTATCGCTTATAATTTTCTCATAATAAATTATATTTGGGTGACAAAAAGCTTCCCTTATTCAAACTCTTTTAGAATTTTCATATTTCCCATCTCATAACAAAGTATAATATTCTAGTTACAAATCCTATCCTTCTAATTATAATAATACTTTTATTTCTAACAGTTATCTATTTTCTAACCATATTCAAACATCTGTTTAATAGTATAATATCCCATATAGTAGGTCAAAACCTCTATTTTCTTCAGTCTTACTCTAGCTTTCTTCCTTTACCAAATAACTTTCCAAGTCAGTGCATTTGAATCATCAAGTAATTCTTTCTCTGTTTTTGTATATATTGTTTGGAATGACGAAGAGAATTTGATTGAAGTATTTTTGGAAGAATGCTCAACCCATTTATATTCATTAAACAGCCTCCATCCTTCTCCTTCAGTTTTTCTTTTCATTTCTTGTTTGTCAATATTCAGCATTTCTCCTGAAAGCTTTATCATCCATTTTATCAGCTCTTCTTCCTTATCCTCAAATATATCTTTTCCATTTCTGGTATTATCACTGCATCTTCTAATTTTTCATTTGTCTGTATCTGTCTGTTAATTCCTTCCTTTAGGTCCTCCATCTTTGGATCCGTTTCTTCTAATTTTCCTTCTGTTTTCTGGGTTACTAGTTCTTTCTTTGTAGTCATTGTCTGGATTTGTAAGTTTAGGTTAGAAAATTGTTCTTTTATCTCATTTGCGTTATTTTTAGTTTCATCCTGAAATAAAACAATTGTCTCTTGGATTGATTTCAACATAAAAAGAATTTCTTATTTTTAGTTTCATCCTGAAATAAAACAATTGTCTCTTGGATTGATTTCAACATAAAAAGAATTTCTTTCTGAAATTCATTAACATTTTCTTGTTGGTATATCAAGCTGGGAGCTTCGGAGACAAGTGTTAAAGATGGTTTTTTACCACTTGCGGCTAAATATGGAATACTCATTTTGTTTTTGTATGTAGTGTTTATAGTCCAATAGGATCCCCAACACAGATAAGCAGCCCAAGAATTTTTTCCCTTTTTCCCAGGTGCAGTCTGCAAAAGTAAAAGTTTCCAGGAACAAGAAAAAGTCTTATCTAAGTCTGGGCTTCAAACCAAGTTTCCTTTAAGCATAATAAATTGTAGTGCCATGATTCCCCACTAGATGCTGTTGACACCATCTTCCAGCTTTCCAAATCCAAGCCTATTTTACAAACTTACAAATATCTTTTCTAAAAAAAAAGTCTCAAAAGTACTTTTAGTCCCCAAATTTCAAAGCTATATATATGTATGTATTAATTCCAAATTGATCTTATAGTTTTCTCTATTTCCCCCCAAAGCAATTATTTTTTTCTGATGGAGCGGGGCAAAAACTTCCCCTCCCTCTCTCATCAGGGAGGATTTTTTGCTTTGGGCATTCTTTTTTCCAGGAAAGTAGTATTAAGGTCATAAAAAGAGGATAGTCTCACCCAGTTCCATCCACGTTGCGCAAAAATTGGTAGTTAGTGCTTATCTTCCGTTGTAGCCAATCTTTCCCCTGCTGGTTTGGAGGGCTTCCTCGGATCCAGCAGAAGGGCCGCCACCCCTCTGCAATCAACAAGGGTCCCTCCTTCTTCGTTGCTTCTCCGGGGCAATTTTAGACCCTTTTTAGGATCCCCAACGGGGTGAAATCAACGGGGTGGAAGATGGAACCCCGTCTTCCTGCATCCGTCACACTGCAATGCCTAACCGGAAGCCCAGTAGCCCAGATTCTTGTAGAGAGCTTAAGCTTGCAGTAAATCTTTCTATTCATTTGAACTGCCTGGATTTCGGGATTTCCAGTGTTTCGCAACATACCTTCCATTATTTTCTAGGTGCTCACCAGGCTGTGATCCTGTCAATTTTTAAAAGATTGTTTTAAAAAATGTTAGGAAGCTAGCAACCCCAAGATAAAGCACTAAGCTCTAGCATATTTACAGAAAAGTCTTTGATTCCTATAAAAATCCTACCACATAGCTAAGCAGCATCTTGGGTGCGGGGGATTAATTCATCTTCCATAATTGAGTGCTTGTGACTAGCCTTGCCAACAATGCTGGCCACTCTGTGAGTAGACAGGTTTCCCTCAGGAGCTGTTTTATATATGTTCAACACATCCCCTTAAACTTTCACACATATTCTTGGCCCAAAAAGGTTGCCTATCCTGCTATCCATAGTTCTTCCTACTCTTTTTGGCTTAACTGCATAAAGAAAAGTAAGCGGAAAAAATAGCTAATGTAGTTTAGTGACCTTTAAGAATGATTGCAGCTTAAAATCTGGATTTCTCCACTTTAATCACATAATCATTGCTTTGGCACGAGTTCTACGAAAGAATGACCAATTAATTCTTGTGGGCTTCTACCAGCTCAATTTATTTGATCTGACATTAATAGATTTCAAAATGTTTATGTAAGTTCTACTATTCATATTCAAATGTAATTATACTATTAGGTATTATTTCTGGGTAACAATTATATCTGAAATGAGAGAATCGGGCCATTCTTTTTTTCCCAGAATCCTTGCAAATACAAGAAGATTCCAGGCATTTGGTGAAATTTATATTAACTACAAGTGAAACAAATCAGGTAAGAGAATTCTAGCTTTACAAAAGTGGTGAAAACTAATCCTCAATATTTAAGGAAGGAAAACATAGCAGAAAATGCACAAAAATTGAAGCATGATATTAGGATAAGTGTAAAAATGAACATAATTGTATAAGTGGAACTCACCTTCCATAATTCCATAATTTAGTGTTTGCGCCTAGAGTTGCCAACAATGCCAGCCACTCTGTGAGTAGACAGACTTCCCACAGGAACTGTTTTATATATATTCACATATATATGTTTGTGTGTTGTGTGTGTGTTTGTTTTATATATTTAAGGAAGTAAAACGTAGCAGAAAATGCATAAAAATTACAGGCATGATATTAGGACAAGTGTAAAAATGAACATAATTGTATAAGTGGAATGTTAAAAGAAATCATGATTTTAATAAATGAAGGGAAAAAATAGAAGATTTGCCTGTTTGGAATAAGACACTATTTTGATTTGGGGGGAAAAATACAGTTATGGGTGCTGGAAATATGAACTTAAATTGGATAAGTTGGAGCTGAACTCTACAGCTGTAAGCACTTCCTTACAAATGCATAAGAACCAGACTGAGAATGAGTATAACTGGATACTCACTCTTTCTATACCTGTTCAGGCATTCAATATTATTTCTTTTAAGTATTCTGAGAAAACAAAAGATCAATCAAACAATGATTTCATATCCTAACATCAACTCAACACTATTATAATTATTTGTATAGGACACATATTTTAAAGTTAAGGATAGAAATTAAGGAAAGAAAAATGCTGAATAAAAGAGAAGTGATACACAGCATAGTCATTTATCTTCCCAGTTGCAACCCTAAGGTAAGCTTTTTTTAATTCCAAATCTATTTTTTATTGATAATGTACCATCAAGAAGGTTTTAACAACCACTCAGGTAGATTTTTTTTTCTATGACAATCTGTCCTTAACCAGGAGTTCTTTCAGGTCTTCCAATAGGGCGCCCATTGTCACAATAACTGAGTCCGTCCACCTCACTGCTAATCATCTTTTCTTTTCTTTCACCTTTCCCAGCATTACAGCCTTCTCTAGACAGCTAGGTTTTCAAAAAGTGTCTCTGAAGTAGGATCATTTGTGCCTTGAGTGAGAATTCTGAGTTGATTTGTTAGATGATTCATTTCATTGTTTTCTCGGCTATCCATTGTATTCTCAGGAGTCTTCTCCAACATCAGAGTTTAAAAGCCTCAATAATTTTTCCATATTGCTTCTTCAAATCCCCAGGTAACCAAACAGGAGGATTTATATTTAGCATACACCAATATAAGCGATGTTAAATTGCTCTAAATTGTCCTAAATGGTTTTTATAGTGAGCTGGTATTGCAGCAGTTGTGCTGGTTCAAGTCAGCCAAAGGAGAAAGAAAATTGGAAAAGGGAGCTTAATTCTATGCTTATACAGTAGTGCAGGGGTACTGTCATGTGACCTGTTGAGTTGAATGGCTGCTACCCATATGACTGCTGTGGCCAGATGTAGGCAGCATTCTACATCTACATTAGATTTGGCAGCATTTTACATCTACATTCTACATCTATTACTATTATCCTTCTTATTTTTCCTATTACCTACTCCTATTGGTATCTTATGACTATCACTTTGTTGGTTGTAGCTTATGATTTATGATTGTATCCTATGATTTATGATTTATCACTTTGTTGCTTGTATGTACGCTGAAAGCTTATGCACCTGAGACAAATTCCTTGTGTGTCCAATCATACTTGGCCAATAAAGAACTATTCTATTCTATTCCATTCTATTCCATTCCATTGTCCAGCCTTGTATATAGGTGTTGGGGATCAAAACAAGTGGGGGGAACACCTAGTTGCTAGGGGATATATTGATAGTTTAATTGAAAATTGAAAACGAGAGGGAGGGAGGAGGGAGAATAAGAGCAGAGAAAATGTGAATTACAAATACATTGTAGAAAGGAGTGGCTGGAAAGAAAAACTGAAGGTAAAGTTGACATGAGTGTATGGGACAGTTATTGGTTCCCAGGTTGAAGAGAGAGAAGCAGTGTCCCAGAGAGGGAAAAATCTTCACCCAAGGACCAGAAATGAAGGAAAGTGGAATGAAGGGGAGGAAATTAGGCATTTAGGAGGAAAGTTAGAGGGAAATGGCTTCTGGGAGAGAGATTAAAAAGAGACCTGCCACCTGGAAGAAACTAGGATCTTCTTGTAAAAATCTATTGTAAATATCCACCTATTTGCTATATATAATAAAGAAGAAAATAAAAGTCTCCACTGTCTTGGTTTCTCTTTGTCAACTGCTATCCTTATAACCCTAAATACACACCCAGATTTAAAAGAACCCAGTCATGCCACGAACAAGGATGTACAAATGTTCAGATACGTTCTTACAAATGCATTATTCAAATAGACAAAGACAATCACTTAGAATAGTACATTCTGCACTTTCCTTATGTCTTATGGAGACTGTCAATGAACAAGAATTTGGCTGCACTTCTAAGACAGAAAACCAGTGTTTTAGCATCCTGGAAAATAATAATTATTTTCCTCTTTCAAGGGTTCTGAAGAATATAACATCTGTCCTCTAAGTAAGCTCTGCATCTCACCTAAAACTGAATTCCGAACTGATTGGATTCAAAATTACAAGGGGAAATTTTAGGTTGTAAAAGGATAGGTCTCTGCATGATTTTATTTGTCATATTAAATGACAAGGAGGAAAAGATATAATCCAGCTACCTGAAACATGTAGACATAAAGGAATAGATTGGAGTATAGTACACTGGCTTTTGTCCAGCACAGTGAAAACACTATGTATAGACAGAACATACTTATAACTGTGATCATCTTCACACATACATAGCTCCATGAAGACTTCAACAAGATTATACAAATTACTTAGAGGACAGGTCCAAAATTAAAATTCTCGAAGACTGAACCGATACCTGAAACCAACAGCACGTATGCAAGTAACATTTGTAATTATCACAGTGCAATCCACAGCATTTTAAAGAGGAAAGTTTAACTGTTTCCCTCTGCTATAATCCATAAAATATTCATCATTTGAAAATTCATTGCTTCAGGGCACCACTTGTTTTAAGCACGTTTGCAAAAGAGTAGATTAATCAAATGATGGTTGCACATCCAAATGTCTGCTAAACTTATTTTGCATGAAATGGTATTGATCAAAGGGTAGATATATGTGGAAGAAAGCATGGGGGGGCGAGAGAGAAATAGATTTCTTCCTTTCCTGCCATAGGCACAATCCTGTACTTTCCTCCCACTCCATCTCCAGAAGCACTGTAGATTTTAAAAAATATACTTTAAGAATTCCCATATGATTGGTGCCACATTTAGTTTGGCATAACTCAGAAACAATCACATTTTCATGTTATCCTGAAAAGGGGATATTGCTCTTATTAGTATTCTGTGAGTATCCTTCACTGCTCTGTGTGTACTAAAAAGCCTAGGATAACTTAGATTCATGAAGCCAAAATACTTACATAAGCATACGGTAATATTCTTTGCTTTATAGAACATCTTCACCCCAGAGGTGAGGTGGAGCCCACTCTTTTGACCTTCCATAAGAGCGTCAAGGCCTGACTCTGCCCACTGGGATGGGTGTCTAAGAGTAGCATGCAACCCCGAGAGTGGCTGGTAGTTTGAGGGGGCACCCTTTGCCTTTTTTTTACTGTTTAAACTTTCTTCTTCCCACCCTTTTTTCAAACTCTGTTTTTTTAAGTCTATCTCTTTTCATATAATAATATGTTTTTATTTATAACCACCTAGAGCAGAGGTCCCCAACCTGTGGGCCGTGGCCCACTATCAGAACAGACTGGCCAGTGCGCGCACTGACCCTCACCCATGCTAGCGCCGCTGCTACAAAAACAGGGTGCTATGTGGTAAAAATGGGGCACTGCGCAGGAAAAATGGGCAGTGCTAGCGAGTGTCAGGCAGGCACTAGCACCGCCCCGTTTGCATTGTGCATGCTCGGAGCCTCATTTGTGTCTGTGCACGAGCATAAAATGCCTCCCCCTCCCTTTCCCTCTGGTCCACCAACTGAGAAAGGTGGGAGACCTCTGACCTAGAGTCACATAGGTGAGATAGGCAGCAACACAGGTATTAAGTGAATCTGACTTCCCCATTGACTTTGCTTGTCAGAAGGTCACAAAAGGGGATCACATGATCCAGGACAGTTGCCAAGCATCTGAATTTTGATCATGTCACCATGGGGATGCTGCAATGGTCATAAGTGTGAAAAACAGTCATAAATCACTCTTTTCAGTGCCATTGTAACTTTGAACGATCACTAAGCAATCTGTTGTAAGTCGAGGACCCCTTGTGCAGAAAGTTTATTTATTATTTATTTATTATTTAAATTTATATACCGCCCTATCTCCCTTACGGGACTCAGGGCGGTGAACAGGCAATAATAAAAATCACAATAAATATTGAATAAAAAGCCTGCTCTAAAATACCCCATATAAAACCACTAGCAAAACACAATCAAAACTACGCCAGGCCGGCCGCATGGAATAGATGGGTTTTCAAGGCTCGGCAGGTCCGTAGTTGTATGTAGGTCGGGGGGTAGGTCATTCCAGAGGGCAGGAGCTGCCACAGAGAAGGCTCTCCCCCTGGGGGTCGCCAGCCGGCATTGACTGGCCGACGGCACCCTAAGGAGGCCCTCTCTGTGGGAGCGGACTGGTCGAATGGAGATATTTGGTAGGAGGCGGTCTTGCAAATACCTAAGTTGACAGATAGTTTGTAACTTTCAACCCTGTCTTTGTACAGGGAAGAAAATAGATTGCCACTGATTTGTTTCCATTCTGTAGAAAAAAATCAATTAAGTTTATTTAACTCAGGGGTCTTCAGACTTGGCCCTTTTATGACTTGTGGACTTCAACTCCCAGAATTCCTCAGCCAGCATGCCTGGCTGAGGAATTCTGGGAGCTGAAGTCCACAAGTCATAAAAGGGCCAAGTTTGAAGACCCCTGAGTTAAATAAACTTCAAATTATTTTGAATTTGGTACAATATGCTAGAGATTTTAAAAAGCATAAAATAAGGAAGCGGTGCTTTTTATTCATTTTTCTGGGCATTTGTACCTGTTTCCATAAGATATGCTTGTCATCTGTCTTGTGTCCAAGGTTCTGGATGCATTAATAATAATGAATCATTCTCTTGCAAGAACTCAGGCATCTGCCTCTATAGAGCCAATAGTGAATGATTTCAGATAACAGGAGAGGAAAAGCCAAATCAATCAAAGGCTTTTCCTTTCCTGTTATCTGAAATCTAGAAATATTTATCTAGAAATAGATAAACAGAATCATTCCTCATCAGGCAGCAGTATTGACAAAAACTATTTCCACAGGTTGCCCATAAGTCTCTCACACCAGAGTCCTAAATGTCAACTAACCCATAGTGAAATGCAAAACTTTGATGCAAAACTGTTCCCCTCATAAATCCGACAACAGAACCAGCATCATCAATAGTCAGGTTGTAAAATTATTCTCTGTATCTTAAATGATGGCGTTATATTCATAAACAGCAGCAGGGGAGGGGGTGCAGGCCTATGTGGTTGGCTTTGAATGATGGGCGAGACTCCAGCAAGATATTTCTCAAGGCTGCAGATTTTAGGCACAGAAAAACATGACAGAAGTGGTCCAATTATCCCAGAGTTAAAATATAGCCTCGAGGCCATTAACCAGTGTTGAGTTCTTTACAGTTTGCTTGTTTCTTGCCAGAAAAGATTTCTTCTTAAAAGGCACTGATTAAAAGAAATCACCTCCACAGTAAATAGCTCAGCTCCTGGTGATTCTGTATAATCTATGTGGCATCTATATAATTTTCTGGGTAAGACTATGAAAATGGTTTGGAATGGTCTTGCCCAGGTTTCTACTTCCCAGGCGACCCTACAGCACTGAGATGGGGCGTTGTCTTACCTGAACGCCTTTTCTCAGCACGGAGATGGAGGATCCACCCATGGGTAGTAGACTGTATTCCTGCCCAATCAGATTAAGTCAGCCAAAGTTGCCACGCCCGTCCTGGACCCTAGATTCCAGTCTTGACGCGAGCGAAGCCATTGACTGACATAGGACGTACTGGCTCAGAAAACTAAACTATC
>NW_015387493.1:18438-57310 GCF_001527695.2 Protobothrops mucrosquamatus | reverse complement strand
GATTCACCCAAAGTCCAGACTATACCTGCCTGAGAGCCAGAGTTATACGTCCGTCCATGGGCAAGATTAAGTCAAGACTGGAATCTAGGGTCCAGGACGGGCGTGGCAACTTTGGCTGACTTAATCTGATTGGGCAGGAATACAGTCTACTACCCATGGGTGGATCCTCCATCTCCAGTGCTGGAGAAGTCTTCATTTCCAGACATAAGTCTGATCATCCATTGGCTTCCCTAGTCAGACAAAAAGAGTCAGATGCCACCCCCTACAGCAGGGGCCTTCAAACTTGGTCCTTTTATGACTTGTGGACTTCTACTCCCAGAATTCCTCAGCCAGCATAGCTAGCTGAGGAATTCTGGGAGTTGAAGTCCACAAGTCATAAAAGGGCCAAGTTTGAAGGCCCCTGTCCTACAGCACCATTTCTCAATCTCAACAACTTTAAGATGGGTGGACTTCAACTCCCGATGCTGGCTGAGGAAATCTGGGAGTTAAAGTTCACACATTTTAAAGTTGCTGAGATTGAGAAACGCTGACCTAACTTTAGGATAACCATGGCATTAATTATACTTCTGCTGAAGTTGGGGAAGGCTATTTTGAGAGCTGTTCACCGGGCTTTTGCCACTGATAACTAGTACATTATTGATTCTGCTTTGCAAATATATTGAGAGGACTCAATTTACATTACAATGAAGCTCCTCAAAAAATTGAAAGAAAGGTCAGCTCTGGTTGGTTTCTATGACCTAAATGAATACAATTTCTCCCCTTGCACTCATTCATGTTGGAAAATGATTGATATACTGGCAGCAGTAACAGAGGTCAACAACAACTTCATGCCCTTACGTAAACCTTGTCTCATGAACCTGCAGGAATAAGACTCAAGAAATCCTCTTCCATTTTTAATTAATTGTCATTTTATGCGAATTGTAGCCACAATGAAACAAACAGCTGTCAGTATTGGTTCGTGATTCTAACTAACACTAAATTCAGTTTATTTGGGTTCAGACTTTAGAAACTGCTAATTGTTAAAAAAAATATGGCTTCTGTTTTTTTTCTTTGAGGTCACATCAGGTCTTTCTTTGAGGTCACATTAGAAAGAAAAGGGAATGGTAATAAATCTATGGTTATTTGTGCAACATTTAAATGTAATTTACTTGGCATGAAAGTGAATATATTCACATGGAATCTACACAGTCAAATTATATTGATGCCTGTGATGTTTTACTGTACATAAAAACCTCTGATAGCTGATCTCTAACAAAAGCCAGGTTAAATGGATCTTCATATACAACAGCAATACACTGAATCAAAATCTGCTATACAATCTAGTGCAATGGCCCCCAACCTTTTGGGCACCAGGGACCGGTTCCGTGGAGAGAGGTTTTTCCGTGGAGCAGAGGGGGCGTGGTTTCACATGCTGCCTGCATCCCACAGAAGGAGCTTCGCTTGTTTGCGTGGCACTGTTTCTGGCATGCCGCAGCCCAGTGCCAGTCCACAGACTGGAGGTTGGCGACCCCTGCTCTAGTGTGCATTTTTAATTTGTGTCTCACTTATCATTATAAAATGGTAGAATAGTAAATATTGTAGTAAACAATTGTACAAAGGCATAATATTTTTCAGCAGGGAAAAAATCCTGAAATTTTCAATTCTGGAACTATTGCAGCCTGAATATAAATGGAGAACTAGATACTTACATGTTATAATCTCTAGAAGCAGTGCTAAAATAGACTACATATTTTAAATAAAAACACTATTTCAGTTCTGAGACCCAAATTTGCATCATACTGAGCTCATCTTTAGGGACTTGAAAAAAATATGCTCCTGGACAACAATCCCTTCCTCTTGCTTCCAATGTCACTATGGTAACTGTAAAGGCATCCAAAGTTCAAACAAACCAGGAAAATTCCAAATAGAAGCAATTATGAATCAGTGGATCAACTCCTCGGTTAGAATTACTCTGGAACTGGGCAATGAAATGTCTGTGCAAAAATTCAATTCGAAGACAATTCTTTAAAAAAAATGCATACTGATTTTCCCAATTGGATTCATTCACTGAATTAATTTATTTTGATTCCAATTATGCAACAGCCTTTGATGCAAGTGCAGGGAGACTGTTTTCCAAATCAAATCAACTTTCTGAATCAGATTGACTCAATTCAATGATCCAGGTCAAGATCTAACCTGAAGTGATGAGTGAATGATTCAAATCAGACACAGCACAAATCATAGCAAAAATTCCTCAGGGAGGACAGCCAGCACCAATTGGCTGGCTATTTTAATTGGGGGAGGGAGGTAAAAACTATTTTAGCTGCAGTTTCCTAGCACCCAGGAAAAGTGTTTGCCTTTCCTTTGCTTAAAGTTCAAGGCTCAAACACTATGCTACCAAAAAGAAATTGGAAATTGGAAATGCTTTTCTACCAAAGGTATTTTTTTCTATATAATTGCTGACTGGGTTAACAACAACAACAACAAAATAATAGCCTTGTCTTCAGGTATCCTCGTAGAAAGCAAGACAAAGTGCAGGCAACTTGCTAGGCAGAGGTTAAGAACTGACTCTTTTGCTATCTAAGATAGAGTCAAGTTAGTTTTCATTTGGCAACTTCAATTGGGCCCACCCAGTTGGTCATTAAACAAAGTGGGCACTTAGTGAAAGCATGTTTATGATTTTTCATCAGCCTTCCTTTGCTTTACAGACCTGAGAAAGTCATAAAGACAAGGATTAGTTATTTTTTCATCACCATTGTAACTGTCACAGAATCACAGAATAACAGAGTTGGAAGGGACCTTGGAGGTCTTCTAGTCCAAACCCCTGCTCAGGCAAGAAACCCTATACCAGGGGTCCTCAACCTTGGCAACTTTAAGACTTGTGGACTTCAATTCCCAGAATTCCTCAGCCAGCTGAGGAATTCCACAAGTCTTAAAGTTGCCAAGGTTGAGGACCCCTGCCCTATACCATTTCAGACAAATGCTTGTCCAATCTCTTCTTTAAAACTTCCAGTGTTGGAACATTCACAACTTCTGGAGGCAAGTTGTTCCACTGATTAATTGTTCTAACTATCAGGAAGTTTCTCCTTAGTTCTAGGTTGCTTCTCTCCTTGATTAGTTTCCATCCGTTGCTTCTTGTCCTGCCTTCAGGCGCTTTGGAGAATAGCTTGACTCCCTCCTCTTTGTGGCAGCCCCTGAGATATTGGAACACTGCTATCATGTCACCCCTCATTCTTCTTTTCATTAAATAGTGAATGGTCACTATACGAGGCAGTCACCAAATAAGACTACTGGTATATGCCACGTGATAAGGAGACTGCAATTCTAAGGAATGGTAATATAATGTAACATTTTTCATTTTACCAAAGCTCATCATTCCTGGTTGATTAAGCGAGACTACTTATAATAACCCAAAATCTGCCAGAGAACTTTTTACCAGATGGTTTCTGCTTTTCAGATCATATAATAAACAAAGTTGGGCATCAAAAACAGAAGAGGCAAGGAAGTGACAGGCACAACATTTTACAAATGCTTACCACCCAAGAAAAAAAGACTGAATGCAAAATAAAACAAAATTCCATATTCAGAACTTGAGGAACTTTTTTTTTAACTCTTCTTTTTTGATGTGCTGGCAGAGAGGAGAAAACACACTCTCTTGTTGCTTGCACAATATTTGAAGTATTTCCTAAACAACATGTCACAGAAAGTAGCATCATGTTGCATTCATTTTATGTAGTAGTATTATTTGTTGCTTGTTTCATGGAACTTGTTGATTCTATTCTCTATTATACCCTGTTCCGTGATTGGAATTCATTTTTAATGATAAACAATCTAGAGATCTTTTAAAATAAGTATTGTCTTCTCCAGTCAGCACTACTGCTTTCTTCTCCCCTGAATCATATTCATTAAGAATGTTCTACTATTTTTCCCAAAACTCCTCTCTTTTCTTTTAATTATCAGATTACTGGAAATTAGCATGAAAATACTACCAAACTACTTTCAAATAAATCCACAAACCAATCATACATTTACTGTTGCATTATTTAAAAGATCAGAGAGAATCCCACAACAAGGGCCCTTAAACTTCCCCTAATTAATACACCTTTTCTTCCTCAACATTACCTTTGGCGTTCTTTTCTCTGATCTAGATTTTCTTTTGGAGGGAAAGAGAGGCAAAACGATAATTTTAAGAGTCAGAATTGGGATAGAAAAGCTGGTGCAAGCAGTCCTCAATATACAGCCATTCATTTAGTGACCGTTCAAAATTACAGTGGCACTGACCTATGACTGTTTTTCACACTTACGACTGTGGCAGCATCCCCAGCTTGGCAACTGGCATGTATTTATGACAGTTGCAGTGCCCCGTATCATGTGATCGCCTTTTGCAATCTTCTGACAAGCAAAGTCAATCTGATAAGCCAGATTCACTAAACAATTGTGTTACTAACTTAACTAGAGCGATTCGCTTAACGACTGTGTCAAGAAAGGTCGTAAAATAGGGGAAAGCTCACTTAACAACTGTCTTGTTTAGCAATGGAAATTTTGGGCTTAATTTTGGTCAAGAGAACTACCTGTAGATACCAATAAATAAATAAGAAATAGGTTATCCTTTGCTTTCATTAGCTTAAATTCAGCTCCTGAGCTGACTTCCACTTATGCAATGCAGTTTCATTTTTCTCTTCCCTCTGTATGACCTCACTTCTGCTCTGAAAGTTCCCCCAATTTTCTAAAGCAGTTCAGAAGCAGTAAAGTTTTGGTCACCATATTATTAGAAAGATGTTGGGACTCTGGACAGCGTGCAGAGAAGAACAACGAAGATGATGAGGGGGTCAGAGACCAAAACATATGAAGAACGGTTGCAGGGCTTGGGTATGTCTAGTCTAGTGAAAAGAAGGATTAGGAGTGACATAATAGTGTTCCAATATTTGAGGGACTGCCACAAAGAAGAAGGGGTCAATCCATTTTTCAAAGCACCAGAAAGCAAGACAAGAAACAATGATGGAAACTAATCAAGGAGAGAAGTAAGCTAGAACTAAGGAGAAATTTCCTAACAGCAAGAACAATTAATCAGTGGAACATCTTGCCTTCAGAAGCTCCATCACTGGAGTCTTTTAAAAAGAGATTGGACAGCCATTTGTCTGGAATGGTATTGAAAAAGGGATTGGAGTAGAAGACCTCTAAGGTCCCCTCCAACTGTGTCATTCTGTTATTCTGGTAAAGGATACAGGAAACCTACTGTAATGTTTTTAAAATAAGAAGAAGAAGAAGTAGACATATTCTACTGCCTCTCAGAACACTTCCTTTATGGCACCTTTATTATTTTAGAAAAGTCTTTCTACTGCTTCATAGTTCCTACAGTAATTTGAAAAAATCCACCCAAGAAACAAAGGTCAGATTCCCAATGTGGAACATGGATTCGTTAAGTAATTAAAAAGAAGAAAATGCAGGAACACAAAAGCCTGGAAATGCTGAACCGTTACAATTAACCCAGTTGATTCCAAAGAAATCAGCAGCACTTCCATGAAAGCCATTTATTTCATCTAATTATTCATCAATTAAATTAAAACCCACAACCATAACTAAATTTAAATGGCATCTGGCATATCACATACGTACACCACCTACATTTCGGTTCAGCTGCAACTCTTTAATCATCATACTGTCCTATGCGCACGCATTTCCCCCCGGGAAGTGAATCAAACATTCCTATTAGATAATTACTATGCATACAGTATAATTCAGCAGAACCTATACTTCAAACAAGCCCAAATTACA
This sequence comes from Protobothrops mucrosquamatus, assembly GCF_001527695.2. Lineage (NCBI taxonomy): Eukaryota > Metazoa > Chordata > Lepidosauria > Squamata > Viperidae > Protobothrops > Protobothrops mucrosquamatus. Next base: position 51,556 of record NW_015387493.1, on the reverse strand, counting down.
CAAGAGAAAAAAATACACCTTAGGCCAAATCATTCAACTTTATCAACCTGCCTTTCATCACTGCTCAACATGCTTGGCCATTCTCTCTGCAATGACTACAGATAAAGCTCAAATTGGAATTTATATTAGAGCAGCCAGGAATTTTCCAGTAATTTCCCATCACTGCTTTTGTTTAAAAAAAAAAGTTGTCTGCAGCTCAATTTTAAAGGATCTTACAAAAGGAATGTGGAACTAGGCATCAATTTAATGTCATAATAAGGGATATCCATTAAACTTAGTTTAATACTTGAAAGAGTTTGAACTTTTGGGAGCAACACATTAAGCCATTTTTTTTTTTGCATGCACACAATCTTCATAAGCATCCATTTTATATAACCGGAATATTGCCAATGTTCAGCTTTCTGGAGAGGATAGTGATCCCAAATGATTTTCTAAATATACCGTAAAATGTAGAAAAATAAAAAAAAATATGATCAGCGGTAATTTTAATAAATTAAAATTTAATAAATTATTTAAAATTTATTTAAAAATAATAACTTATTAAAAAATAATTTAATACATTTTTATTATTCCCATATTTGCCAACATTTCTACAACACTAGCATTCACTGAGTATTCACTGTTCATTATATTATCATCCAGAAAACATTGAAAAGTAAGACCCGATTAAATTATAGCTGTGGTGGCACAGTGATTAGAATACAGTATTCAAAGCTGATTCTACCGATTGCCAATAGCACAATTCTCTCACCAGGCTCAAGGTTTGACTCAGCCTTCCATCCTTCCGAAGTTGATAAAATGAGGACCCAGATTGTTGGGGGCAATATGCTGACTCTGTAAACCACTTATAGAGGGCTGAAAAGAACTAGGAAGCATTATAAAAGTCTAAGTTCTATTGCTATACAGCAGGGGTCCCCAACCCCCGGTCCGTGGACCAGTACCGGGCCGCGGCATGCCAGCAACTGGTCCGCACAAACAAGCAAAGCTCCATCCGCGGGATGCAGGCAGCACACAAAACCCCGCATCCTCCAGTCCATGGAAAACCCTCTCTCCACAGAACCGGTCCCTGGTGCCCAAAAGGTTGGGGACCTCTGCTATACAGGACAGATTATGTGATTAGGAATCAAATTCATAATCTACCCAGAAGAAAAGGAGAGGTCCTCTTTATGAACTAGTATGGCGATAATAAGGACCTGAAAAACCATCCTGGAAAAAAGCAAAGGAAATCTTCTTCTGACCTGCTGCCCAAAACTCCACACAGATGCTGTCACCGGGAATCAGGTTCGCTCTTAGAGCATACATGTATCCCTCCTGCTATTCTCTTTCAGGGAAAGTGAAATTATGCAAAAAAAGAAGTAGCCAAAGACATTTAAGTCAAATATAGTTTACCCCAACACTAAAAAATCTCCCCTTTTATGACTATGTCATCCCTTAATTTGGAGTAGAGTAAGGGTGACTGGATGGAGCTGAGCGTTTACTGGCCAGATGCCCTTCCTGACGCCACTTGGAGTTTGCAGCAAATATTTTCTCTTTGCGCCCTGATAGAGAAACATCTGCCGGTGCCTAGAATTGAACTCTCAACCTTCCAAGTGGGAGGCAAGCATCCTCACTTCAAGGCCACTGCACCGCTGAGTTTACCCTAACACTATTCAGGAATAAACTAATTTTCAAACCCATAATTCAAGGCCACTGCGCCATTGAGTTTACCCTAACACTATTCAGCAATAAACTAATTTTCAGGCCCATAATTCTCAGTGCATTTTAATCTAAATTGTTTTCTGCACCAATTAAATTTTATTCTTTTTTAATGGCATCATATTCTTTTATTCATTTTTCTCATCCCATAGCCTTTTTCATCCCATCATTCCACCAAGCATATGTTTTCACTTTTATACCTTAGCCTAACGCTACATACAGGAGGCACACATACTCTTTCTACAGTGTTACTTTCACTCCAATTTCTTTTACTTCTTTTTCTTCTAAGCCATTTTTTCCCCTTTTTTGAATACTATCAAAATAAGGTTTGGCTCAGATAGAGAACTTCTCATCTTTTTAAAATTCTCCTAGTCTTTCATCAGAAACAAGCAAATCAATCTTATTTTCAAATTTGCATTTATTTCTTTGCCATGGATATGTAATAGAAAGAGTTATGCTTAAACAATTAATTCTAAACATGTATCATGTTTTTTTCTAAACAGTCACCAATCATCAATCTAATTCATTCTTTGATCTCTTGAACTCTCTTGCCTTATTCCCATCACTCATGTCACTTAATCTCCCCAAACACACAATGGATCACATTATTTTAAAATGTGCTATTTTCCTCCAAATTCACATCTGGTTCTTTAAGTATTGCTATTGGAGTTTAATCATAAACCCATAGATTCCCACTTTTATATGCAGCCATTACCTATTTTTTAATATGCACTTTCTAACACGCATTTTAACCCCTTTGCTGATAACTAAATCTACCTCTTCTTCACTTCCCTGCATATAGTTATCAACACCATTCCCCAAGATCAAATCACATTCATTCTCCAATAAGTGGAACTGTCCAATTCATTGGCTGATTTGAGAATCTTCCAATCTGCTGTGAATTCTCAGTTCTATGGACTTGCCAGCAAAACTACCTTTAATACAAAACAAAGGCATATATTAATAAATATAGAAATCAAAATGCACTGAATCAAGTCAAAAGGAAAATAATTGGTCTAAGACATTTCTGCTTTGATGAGAAATCATGCGTAAAAAGTAACATGATGTTATAAAAAGGGTTGGCATAGATGCTTATACCAAGCATAGCACATCCAAAACAATTCTTGTTCCATTCAAGTAACTTGCCTCTTCCATTCCATCTTCAGGATAATTAATACTGCAGTTTTTCCCCCATTATACTCAGAGCCTGCCTAGGCATATTGGAAAACAATAAAAAAGACAATGTAAGTTATAGGGAATGCAGCACCTAACACCTGACTAAGGACTGTAAACAGCGTATTAATGAATAAATCCAGCACCATAAAAGAGACAACATAGAAATAAAATACAATCAATCCATTTTAAATTGATTTTCCCTCAGCCGCTGTTGTCATCACAAAAGCAGTTAAGGAAATTGTAGATAGCCTTTGAACATAAACCACCTTTCTCATGTAATAATTCCTAGAGAAGACAATTTTGAGAGTGATTGAAATAAAACACAGCCATTAATCCTACATCCTACAATTACTCCATCAGCTGGAAAACTTGTATGATCCCTATTGTTACAAGAGAATAAAATTTGCTCTAAGGTTGACTCAGTTTGAGCTCACTTTGGTTTCTAGCTTTGAGAACGGTGAAGAAAAAGAAAACCATTACTGGGGCTGAGAGGGTGTTACTCTGGGTGATCATTTGAACTTCCTTTTTTCTGATAACTAAGGCAGTGTCTCTTACAATGAATAAAATCTGTACTGAATTGATCACATGGTCACATAACAAGAGTGGCTGAGCTATTCAAAGGCTGCCTGGATATTTTCCTTTGAATAGCTCAGCCACTCTTGTTATGAGACCATACGACCAATTCAATACAGATTTTATTCATCGTAAGAGACACTGTCTTAGTTATCAGAAAAAAGGAAGTTCATGGACACATAATTTACCCTGATCAAATAAAGTGTTTTTAAAAAAGCACATGCACATTTGCAGCTACCACCAATGCTGCCTATTTTTGAGGTTTCGTGCTGCAAGCTCCAAAATAAAGCAGTCCAAATAACAAACCTTGCAAGATGCCAATCATTTTGCACAAGAAGGTCAAACCCATGACACACAGTCATATTAATTTTATTTTTTAATGTTTTCATTTCATTTTAGTGATGGCATTTGGGGAATATTACAGAGGCCTTGGTGCCTGCAAACACAATGATACTAACTTCTGCCATTGATTTTGTTCAACCCTCATGCTGATAGCTTTTGACTCCATATCATATTTACTTTTAAGACTGGGTTCTTAAATTGCACTAAGTCATAATTTGGCTTTTACCTTTGTATTGTACAATGTTTAATTCTATGGCTGTTAAATATAAAGTCTTTTCGGCACTTCCCATGAAAGAGCAGCTTACCCTAAAATGCATCACAGATATGGCCAATGAAGTCAGGATATTAATAATTATCAGGCACGTTTCATTATAAACAGAAATGCCATTTGCGTCAAAGTATTTAATTCTCCCAGGCTAGTTTATGAGATCATTATTTTGTTCTTTGTTGATAAGTTCTTTTATATTCCTTATGAAGCAATGAGTAAATTAACATTATTAAAATGAACAACAAGGTTTACTTACCCAGCTTTTATTTATTTATCAAATACGCATGGCCACCCATTTCACACAAGGCAGCATACAATAAAATCAATTGTTAAATGTTAACAGTTATCAAATATAAAAAACAATTAAATTAACATAATGAAAAAATTGCAAGAGAGTTAATTAGGATGTCTTATGTGGTGCAGTCAATGAGGGATCCCTAGTCCTGATGAAAAAAAAATGTTTTAACAGCCTTCTGAAAAGTTATAAAGGTTGGAAGTTAACCTCATCTCAGTGGAGATGATGTTCCAAAGGGTGGACACCACAACAGAAAAGGCTCACCCTGGGGGTAAAGAGATGGAACTCTTTAGCAGATGAGACCTACAACATGCCTCTCCTGCTGGACCTGATGGAATGAGTAGAAATAATCAGGAAGGGACTATTCCTCAGATAACCTAGCCCTGTACCTCATTGGGCTTTAAAGGTAAAAAACCAGCACTTTGAATTGTACCTGGAAGCAAACCAGCAACCAATGCAATTCACGGAGGGGAAGTATAACATGCAGGGCTTTTTTTGTCACAGAACGCACAGAGCGGGGTTCCGGCATCTTTTTTGGATGGAACCTTGTAGGCTAGACAAGGTGGGTTGTATGACATATGTGAGTTCCGGCACTTTTTTTTTTTTTTTTTTTTTTTTTTACAAAAAAAGCACTGATAACATGTATCTTTCTGCAACATCCATAACTTCCCATGCCGCTGCATTTTGCACCAGCTGAAGCTTCCGGATATTCTTCAAGGGCAGTCCCATGTAGAACATGTTACAGTACTCGATTTGAGAGATGACCGAGATATAAGTAACTGAGTAGAGCACACAACACAAATTTGTACAAAGGCCCTCCTGGACACAGCCACATCATGCTCCTTGAGCAAGAGTTATGGGTCCAGAAGGACCCCCAGATTGCATACCAGGTAAGTATGGGACAGTTGAACCCCATCCAAAATCAGAGATATGGTAGACCCTAAAACCCAAAAGCATTCAGTCGGCCAGAGTTCAGATCAAGCCTACTGTTTCCCATTTAGGCCCCCACACCCTGTGGGACACCAGGACAGAACATCAACCCCATGCTGATGTATGTTCTTCCTCACCAACATGGATTCATTTTATTCCCTACAATCTTTCAAAGTAGAGCAGCAGAAATGTTGGCATTTTTTTTTTCAAATGAAAGGGAAGGGGGAGAGAGAGGGAATCTTAGCCTTCAAAAGCAGTAGAATATTCTTCCTCTCCCCACATTTTTGCAATGTGTCCTCATATATTCTTCATCCTGGATTGTGTTCATAGAACAGAATTAGACGGCTGGTCCACTGCATAATTAGACTGAAGCCCTTTGGTTTCAAATGGCATTATTCCGCGTATTGAAGGAGAGAGCTTATGCTGCCAATATGACCATATTCTGTTGCTACGACTAGTTCTGTTTGACAGCTGATCCAGAACAGCTTTGAAGTTGTCTCTAAACAATTGAATTCTAAACCATAAATAAATAATTTTATTTCTGTCAAGAACTAGCATAAAATTACAAAATAAAAAACCGAGATACAAGGACCATAGTCTTTTCAGCTGTCAATGAAACTTAAGGTTATAGATATAATGCTGTAAAATATTAAGCCCCACATCCTATGAGTAAAAATACAGAACTAAACTTGTTAAAACTCTATGGCTAAAAGCTAAAAGCTATATATTTAATTTACAGTTGATGTAAATAGTTATATAAATATAACTATGTTATAGTTAATATTATTATTATTATTATTATTATTATTATTATTATTATTATTATTATTATTATTATTATTATTATTATTTAAATTTATATACCGCCCTATCTCCCTTATGGGACTCATCATAGTCTCATCAGAAATTCTGTACCTCTTTAATTCCAATGCATAAGAATATTTTTTTACTAGGACTACTCAGACAAAATGCTTGAGGCTTCTAAGCAATAAGATAAAAATAGAGAATCATTTATTAAAGGATGCATCCACTTAATCTGGCTGTACATATCCACACCTATACAAACTTGCAATCTAAAATTCCAAAATAACCTGTTAGCAGTCCACAAAGGTGGCTTAGATGTTATTTCTTGTTGCCCTATAGTGCAGCATGAGTAAGAAAATTGTTTTGTGTAACAAAATAATTTTTGCTTGAAAACAGCAGACACGCTAAACTACTCTTTATTAGCCTGTACGATGGAATAAGAAAGACATGATATTCTTGGTCCATTAAGGTCTGCAGATTATATAAGGAGTTAAACATTGACAGTGATTTCTATCATTCCTATTCCATAAGGCCAGCTATTCTAGATCCTAGACCAAGAAGGTAGAGAAGTTACTCTAGCCCAGCGGTTCTCAACCTATGGGTCGCGACCCCATTTGGGGTCGATCGACCATTTCACGGGGGTCGCCAAGCAAGGCTGTCTGCCATTTTTTTCCCCTTTTCCGGCGGGTGCCTTACCTCCCTTGGGCTGGGCCAGCTGGTGGTCGGCCTGCTCCGTCTCTGCCGCTTGCCAGCTACGCCTTGGCCGGCTCAGGGGGCGGAACCTCGCATGCGCGGCGCTCCCGGGCAGGGAAGGTCCTCGACTTACGACCGGTTGGGTAGTCCTTGATGTACGACTGGTTTAGTCCTCGACTTACGACCGGTTTAGTCCTCGACTTACGACCAGTTGGGGGTCGCGGCATTAAAAAGGTTGAGAACCACTGCTCTAGCCATTTTTTCTTGCTACAGTAAATTGTATTCCTTAAAAAATAATTGTACTAGGATTAACAATTTTACATAAATAATCTCATCAATGCATAGAAGTTGCAGCCCCCAGAATATAGAAGAAGTTACTTGCAATCTGGCAACACCACAGAGACTATTCCCCAACCAACCAACTTCAGTGTGCTGAGCAAAACCTTTTTTCTTCTTGAGTTTTGGAGACGTGGGTTTAAGGGATAAAAGATGCTGTAAAGCAGAGGTCCCCAACTTTGGCAACTTTAAGACTTGTGGACTTCAACTCCCAGAATTCTTCAGCCAGCCAAGCTGGCTGAGGAATTCTGGGAGTTGAAGTCCACAAGTCTTAAATTTACCAAGGTTGGAGACCCCTGCTTTAAAGCTTCCCTTCATTTTCCCCCTTTAAAATCCCACTCTCTGCAAACTCTAAGTACTAGCCTCATTGACATTTGGAGTCAGACCCCTCAGCATGGCAAGCCTTGTTCAGTTTTTAAACCAACCAATAAATATTGCAAACCTTGATTCTAATCAAGGCTACAGCCTCAGTCTCAGCATCTGCAACTAAATATATAAATTTGTGCTAAATCAGTCTAGATTCTAGAATGACTGCTTATCACAAAGCTCTCCCACAATTAAGAATTCTATTATTTATCAGAAAAAAAGTTCTAAATATCACACCAGTAAAACCACCATTTGAAATAATTGTTAGGAATCAATGCCTAAAATCACACTGACATTCACCATAGAGGTAAACATATTGCATCATTTCTAAAAACATACCAGGACACTTTTCAGATAGCTTTCAATTCCTATACAGTATTAGCCACTTTTAAAAAGAAGGAAATACAAACAAAATGGCTTGAAATTCAGCATGCTTCCACTCAAACAAGCTTCAAAGACCTACTGCCGAGCCTCAAATAAAGATGAATGGAGGAAAAATGAAAAGCAGTTAAAGCAGCAGCTCAGTGTCTTCGTCAAAAGATGCACAAAGGCTCAAATGAAACATACTGTAGCTGCATTTACAGCTTTTCAATCCATAAACTGATGTTAAACCAATAGACCACATGTAAAAGATCAAAAGTTGGAATACAGCAAAGACTGTCACAAGGATGCAAGAGCAGGAATGTGAAAATAGAGATTAAGGCCAATTTGCACACTGTCCATTGACAGAATGAGACAACTTGCCACAGCCAATTTACCGTGGCCAACTTGCCTTGGCCAACTCAACACGGGAAAACTCACTGCGGGACAATTCAATTTAATTATTTAAAACAATTTAAAAAATACTTTAATTTTTTATCATTCACATTTTATTTTGTCCCTCCTTTAGCATTCTTTCTTTAATGATTCTGTTGGGTTATTTCTTTGGTTGTGGCGAATTGGCTATGGTGAGTTGACCATGGCAAATTGGCCACGGCGAGTTGGCTGCAGCGAGTTGTTGTAGACCCATCCATTGAAGCCACAGGATACATTATTCACTATACAACCGTAGAGAACCCTGATTCAGCTACAGAATACAATCTCCCTGGTTATGGCTCCAACAAAATGTATTTCTATAATTTGGGACTGAATGCGTCAATTTCCAGATCTGCATATGAAAGTAAATTGCTTGCAGATCTTTCCAGAAAAATACACATTTCAAGCAATTTTGTTATTTATAAATATCCTGCTATGGGAATTCTATAGAAAATGAAAATCTAGCACCAAGAATGGCCCTATCAAGGATTTATAGAGCTTTTCATACCATTATTTACAAGTTGTACATACTTTACCCAGGATTCAGTGCCACTGTGATGGTTGCAGTTTTTAAAAGAATGGAAATCATGAACATTCATTCCAACAGCACAAAAGTCCATAAACAGCAGTACATTTCCTTACCATTTAATTATGTTTTAATTGTTACATAATAAAGAAGTCATATAAATGTCAGCTGGAACTTTTCCAAAGGAACATTGATTTAAAATGCTTAGGGAAACCTGGTTTTTAAAAGGAATTCAAATGTTAATTTATTTATCAACATGTACGGTCTATCTTTTTGATCGCTTTTGTTATGGCAAAACATTCTCATTTTGTTATGGCAGGCATTCTCTAAGTCTGTATCAAATCTATTGAGTCCTGTCATTTTTTTTCTCATTCAAGTGAGAAGATAACTCTACTGGGATTTTTCAGCAAACAAAATTAAAACATAACAAATAGAGCCATTTCTCTCAAATTGTTGTACTGAAAGTTCAACAGAAGACACTCATTGAACATTGAACTTCTGAACTGAATACACAGATCTATGTATAAAATGATCCATCCAAATTATATAAACCCATAAGCCATGACATAATTAAGATTTAAAAAAGGAAGAAGTTGCTTCCATCAGGAGGAGAAGAGAAATGTAGGCAAAACTCTACCTACTTCAGCATAAAATGACAAAGCAAACCTATGAATATTGCAGTAATAATTGCATGGATGGGTAGCTCTGTTAATTTTACATACACTGAACTACATTTAATCTAATCTGCTTTCCATTAGATTAGAGTTAAGTCTTCAGGAAAAATTCTGTCATACATCATTTTGACCACAAATTTTTGTATTTAATTTCTGAAATATATTAGCTTTGTTTGCTTTTTACTATAATGCATATTTTTGTATACATCCTGCAATTCAGAGGACTGTACTCTAAAATTCAGAGAAAGGCAAGTTATTTCTACTTTATTTCTATTTTGTCAGCAGGCTGTGATCCTGACCCACATGCGCGCGCGCACACACACACACACACACAGAGAGGGGGGGGACATATTGATATGATAATTCCATCCTCTTCTTCTCCCACCTACTCCCATCTCTCTTCTTCTCCCACATTCCTACAGTTCAAATGATGCTCAGACACTTACAAACTGTACAGTTGTTTCTTGAGTGCTTCTGTTTCATCAAGCAAAATTGCTTCCTTCTTTCATTTTCAGATAAAATGCCCATTGGCACAATTCTAATATTGGAACATCCTGTGTATTAAGTTAAAAACAACTGAACTCCATTCATAATAGTGGCCCTCATAAGACTATCACAAACCAAATGGGTAAGGAACAACATTAGCAGAGAGAAACTTTGTCTCAATTGGCTTGAACAACTGCAAGGTAATTAAAACTGAAGGAGGCATGAGGAAGTCACTGTTCTAACAATGTTTCTAACTTCAGTGCAGAAATAAATATTATACAAGGAGCTCAGAATAGACTCCACCCTCCAAAACAACGTATTGGGAAAAGTGGCAATTCTAATTCAAGTCTACATTGGCTCCCCAAGTAAACAATGGTACAACTAACCAGTTTTTACGGTAAGTCTTCTAACAACAACTTAGAACTGACCCATAAAATGAAATGAATGAAATAGTGGGGGAACTATACATGCATCTTTTCTTGTCTTTGCCCAACTTTGCCATGTCAAGGAGCTGTCTCATACTCAAAAATTTCCCAGATGTCTGAACATTACCTAAGACAATGGGTGAATTGACATGCCATGACTTGTTTTACACTAATTTGATGGATGCTAGGTTAACATAACATATTGAACCAAAGCAAAGCACATTATAGGGCAGAGGAATAGAAGACTATAAAATCCTTGGTGCTCTCTGACCTGTTTCATTACCCAAATGGTGATGTTACATACTGGGGTAATGTCTGCAAGCAAATCACCAAACTCAGAGAGCACCAAGGACTCCACAGTTCAACCCTGAACTACAAATATTGTCTTCTACTAGAATAAAAGAGCTCAGAATGTGGTTGCCCAATGCAATAAAAAGGCAAAAGGTAGGTTCCTCTGGGAAGCACACCCATGGTTCTTGCTCCTTCCACTGAAAGTTATGCTACTCACAATCTGGACTCTCTTTTGTAGCCGCCCTCAAAAATGTTTCTGCTCATTCCTTCCAGCTTGAGAGAAGGAAAGGCTTTCCACTCAACTCTATTGTGGTCTCTTACTATTTGGTGCAAGGGGCTTTTCATTAAAGCCTAGTGAACATTCTTGGGTAACAAAGCAGGAATGTATTCTAACTGTGAGAAAGAAGAGGGAGGGAGACAGCCAGATGCTTAGAAAGCAAATCATGCCATTCTTCAGACCCAGCATAAGAATTCATTAAGCACTTTCTGAAAAATAAAGTACATTCTTTAACACAATAGGGAGCCTTTATAACCTTTGATAGAAACTAGCAGAGTTTTCAATGAAAAATGAAAATGAAAAGATTTTATCAGATATTTGAGGTCCTTTCCTGCAATTTCCAAAACTATAGTATATGAAAGAAAAAAAATAAAGATTGTAAGGTGTTTGGTAACTGTACATGTCCTGCAAATTTGTTAATGGTTCTATATCTGGATGTATTTATTTTAAAAACAGATATTCTGCTTTCCAAACCTTTTCCTTTGAACAGAATCTTTGAGGCTGTACTCCATTTTATTGGTACGTCAGATGAAAAATGTACATAATGCAAACTCCATTTTCAGAACCACGGTTTACTTCACCTTTGTATTTCTTCCCATACTTCAGGCAATCTCAAGAGATTAGCCAAATTATATACCCATTAAATCTGTAAGTACAAAAGAATCAGTGTATGATCAGGTTCAATGAAATCCATGAAGCACAGAAGAAAATGGAAGGAAACTCTCTGTAAGTAGCCCAACCTGTTATGAGTATAATGGGTTTTTTAAAAAAAATAAAATCAAAAGTCCTTAAGCAAACATACACATATTACTTACATAGCTCCAAAAAAATTTTATCTTAAAAATTTCAGACCCAAAAAACATTTTAAAAAAGGTAGAAAAACTGAATTTTTGAAAATTTGCACTTCCTTAAAAACTACAGAAAATGGCTACAGATACCCAAGCCCCACTTTCCTTTTCCCTTTGCTGTTGTTGCAAAAAACAATGCAGAGGGATTCTTTTTAATGTAAAAAAAAAAGTGGCAATAGAAAACAACAGTAATCCAATAAGCTACTGTTAATACACTGTAAAAAAATGAAGGTATACAAACAATAATCAGTCATTTCACAAATACATTAATATTCTAAGTTAACAAAGTTGAATAAAAAGAAAATAGAATGATGCCAATGATGCATTAGGCATTTGTTGGGCAGCTTAAATTAGGAATTCCAGCACCCAATAAAATAAAAAAGAAGCAAACCAATAAAGGCTATGCAAGGAAAGGCACCAGAAATACAATAAATGTATACTATATATTTATATTCTTTATTTTATCGGTGTGCTAGCAAATCTTCCCAGGATCACAGCAGTGCATATATGCTATGTCATGATACAACAAATATGTGAATTTTAGGAACAGCGCCTAACTTTAAAACTATTGTCTCTAGAATTTTTTAAACACCTTTTTTTTGTAGATTTGGGGATTATTTTGCCTTATCTTGTCTAAAAACTGCAAAGTAGGGTTTTTTTTAAAAAAAAAAAAAGATTTTATTATTCTCATGGTAACTCTGAGAGATGTGGAGGGCACAATACATTTCAAAGCCTGTGCTTTAATTGAAAAGAGAAGTTGGTTATCTGCAGTATAAAAATCCATACTTGTAGCCATAACACCTTAGTGAATTATGAAGGCGACTAATAGTGTGTGCCTTCAGAGAGTTAAAACAAAGCACTTGACTTCACTTGACTGAAGAAAAAGAGGGTAGAAAAAAGCAATTACAACCCCAAGAGAAAATGAAAGAGATGGTGCTGAGTGAGCCTCTTTAGAAAAGTATAGGCTTAAAGAGGAAATGGCTTGTTCTGTCCCAGGACCTTACAGGATATTCATCGGAAGCTTATGTTGATAGCTGAAAGTGCACTTTTCTCTAAACTGAGAATATCTATAGGAGATGACCAGGCTGAGCCTGAGGGAGGGGTCAAACATGTCATTAGTCTTGAGTCCCTTCACGTCCATGACAAATCTAAGTCCCGACCATCTTGAATTTTATTGACTCTTATCTACCGCCAATTTCCATTGACCACTAGTAGTTCAGATTCTTGTGGAGAGCATTAGCATACAATAAACCTATACACATTTGTACTTCATGGACTCCTGATTTCCTGCACTTGACAATATCCCTCCTATTGGAGAGGACAGAGGGGAATCAATATATTGCCATATCTAGCAAGAGTTTTTCAGCTGGTTTTCTGCACACAAAAATTTTCATTGTGAATGATAGAAGAAAACCAAAGAGCCATTATACACAAAGTAAGTTTGGTTACAAACAAGAAGTACTTTATTTAGTCAACTTGAATCCTCTTTTTCTTTTTGATCAAATACTCACTCAAGGTGGGTTAAGTTTTGTAAACCAATCAGGGACCCCACTGGAAGAAGAATTTTATCTGCTCATAGACGAGTACATGTTTCTAGCTCAGCTTTTGTTTCTAATAAATCTCTCCTCTCATACGAAAATGAAGAAAACCAGAAAGAAGGGTTGATTTTTGCTGCTGCGTGCGCTAAAGTATGCTTCCTGTATGAGTGTGCGTGTGACCAATCTGGACTCCATTTATTTATTTATTTATTTATTTATTTATTTATTTATTTATTTATTTATTTATTTATTTATTTTATGTATTATATTTATATGGCCATCCATCAAAAATGTGACTCTGGGTGTTGAATAACAATGATTTGTAAGCTTTGTGCTGGGTTTTACCTTAAAAAGCTTTAATGCCACTGGAATAAAGTAGACCCCAGTAGAAAGTCAGGAATATGACCTTGATGGCAATATAGAGGAACCGTTGCCTAGACAAAAGTATTTTTAAGCAGAAGCTGAAGCATTTGTTTGAGCCCAGAACAAAAAGATGGCATTATGAAGCAGCTCAGACAGATGCTTCCTAAATTCATTGAATTTCAAAAAGTAAAATGAGGTACAGCACAATCAGATTTGTAAGATTTTGTCATTATTGCCAATTCCTTCCTGTGGCGTTGACCTCACAGGGCTGATAGCATCTGAGGAGTGAAAGAACCTTGGCATTTCCACCATACAGAACTAGGCACTTAATATGCTCTTTGCCAGACATGTCAAACTCGCGACGTCACATGACATCATGCAACGTATCGAGACAGTTTTGCCATTGCCGGCAATGGGGTGGGCGCAGCTTCCAGATGATGCGTCCGACCCGCAGGCCGGTAGTTTGACACCCCTGCTCTATGCAAACTCCAGAAGTATGGAAATACCCAGATATTTAAGTTTTAAACCTACTAACTCTCAACTTAATTAGTGGAGTTGCCAATTTAATACCTTTTTTCACAGACAATGATTTTTGTTTCCTGGGATGTATCCTTATTGCCTCTTGGGGGGGTAGTTTTCCTATCAGAAGGGAGAATGAGTTATTACATGGGATCCTCTAACTCTAAAAAGGACCAAGGCTAGTTGAAGCATCTAATAACTATCTCTTCTTCTACTTGTACTGAATTAATCCCAGCCAGCATTTGGAAATGTTAAAACAGACAAGACATGCACATGATCCACATCTATACACAAATATGCACTGATCGCTCCAAGAATCATTTCCAACGTTTAATCATCTTAGAAGTCATGCTGAAACACTGCAGCTTTAACAGCCTTGTTAAATGCAGAGAAGGGGCCAAAGGAAAAGTTTGCTAGATAGTTCCCACCCCTAATCCAGAAAAGGTCTGCTAGATAGTTTCCATCCCTTGGGGAAAAGATTCCCATCGGGCCATCTCTGGATGTTGACCCAACAAACAGAATCAAATTTGGCAAGACAATATTCTATGTATGACTCGTCCCCATTCCCATCTGAGTAATGCAGTAGAGGATTAACATCAAACATTTAGAATCATGCCTCACATCTGAAGTAGGAATTTCTTGTAGAGCTTTCCAAGTTGAATTTTAAACTTAGACTTGACTATTTTGAATCCCTGTTCCGTTTTGCTGAAAGCTTTTTTATCATTATTCTTCAGCCTGATTTCATAAGTAGGAAAAATTAACAGCCCTGCCAGCTCCAAGTGCTGAACTCCAATATGTATTAATTCCATGCCAATGTTGTAGTAATAAAATATATTTAAACAAAGAGAAATTCTTAAATCAGTTTAACCAGTAAAACTGAGCAACCATTAAAAGCATCCCAACACATCCTCTAGATCAGGGGTGTCAAACTGTCGGCACGTGGGCTGGATGCGTCACGTCAAAACCACGCCCATCCGCTTATGCGTCACGTCAAAACCAAGATTTACGCTTATGTGAAGGATCATTCCCAAGAAAGATATATTTTGGTTTGGAGAAGATGGATAGATTATATTGAGTGTAAATATGGGACTAAAAAATATCATTTGGTTTTTGAGTGAATTTTAGAGTATTATTGTTGTACAAAGGCTAGAATATTTTATTTAGTATTATTTTTAATTATTAAAGTGTTGTTATTGTTTCTAATAATTGTATATCTGTTTAAAAGAGAGTTAAAGGAGGTTATAGATATGTTATTTTAATAGTCGAT
The DNA here is from genome assembly GCF_001527695.2 of Protobothrops mucrosquamatus. Lineage (NCBI taxonomy): Eukaryota > Metazoa > Chordata > Lepidosauria > Squamata > Viperidae > Protobothrops > Protobothrops mucrosquamatus. Next base: position 36,069 of record NW_015387493.1, on the reverse strand, counting down.
TAATGTTAATTAGAGTATGATTATGTTATTGTTAACCCTGTGATGGGCACTGGGAAGTGGGGGGGAGGGAGTGGGGGTGGAAGGGTGGGAAGGGGAAGGGGGAATTTATATTGTAAAATTTGATAAAATTTTCAATAAAAAAAAAACCACGCCCATCCTATTGCCGGCAATGGGAAAAGTTGTGATACGTCGCGACGCGTCACGTGACATTGCGAGTTTGACACCCCTGCTCTAGATGAAGAGTGGCTAACCCATGGGCTCTTTTGCACACCTCAGAGAACCCCATGATTTTATTGCTATAATCCAACAGAAAAATGACATTTTCAATACTGTAATTTTGGTTAGATTTTTTTTTTTTTGTAAAATAATTTGAACTGTAAACTGTAGGTTGAGTCTCATACCATGGCTTAATTCCTTTTTCTTCTTGGCCCAACCTCTACTAATACTGAAATCTAAGAATGTTAACTCCGCCCATTCCAAAGTTGTCACAATTGCCACATCTCCTCTGTCCCTCAGAGGCCAATTCATACTTGGTATTATATCCTCCTACTTTAAATTTTTTACTATTCTTTTCTACCTTGAGAAGGAGTAAGAGCTGGGCCCCTTCAGGCAGAATTCTTCACAACCCTCCTGTCTTCACAATTCTTGTTGCAGCTACCTCAGTAAATGGAAGATAGAAGCATTTCCCTCAGTCCGGCTGTCCTCATTATTGCCTCTCCAGTCCACTTCCTAGGCAGGAAATGTGGAGTCCAGGTGACACAAGATGTTGAGGAGGTCTAATGCACTAGACCATGCCAAAGTCATCTGCTTGCAGAAGACAAGATGCCACCCTTCCCAATTCTGGGCACAGCTTCATCAATTAGAGCCTCTATCAGCTTAAGACATTCTGAACCTATAAACCCTTAAGTAAGAAAGCCTATTTCCCACATATTTTTTCTCTACTCCATTTTATTCTCTGGTATTTTTTTTCTGTTGCATTTGTTACCCAATAGAGAACTAAAACAAATGTTGAGTGGCAGGCTTTTAAAAGGCATAAATGTATTTGTAGAGTACATCAAACACCATCTTTTCTGTCCTGGTTAAATTGTGTTACCAATGTCAGTATACAATTGGAACTCTGTCTTCATCCACAGAGCACACTTATTGTTAAAGACCATGTGCCGGATTATAGGAAGGTGAACCAATGTGTAATATGAGCCACTGATTCATAAACATTTCTTTTAAAGCAGAAAGTAATACCGAGTATTATAGAAAAATGAATTATATACTCTTGTCCACAGATGATTCAACAAGTCAACTCAATTCCTTCACCAATATGCTTGTCAAACTGCTCCTTCACCTTAGAAAATACATTTCTCCTTTACTGAAGAGTCATAGCATCACTCAAGAACGTTACTGTTATATTCATTGTACTTTTGTGGAAAACCAAAGTTATGTATATGCTACATTTGCAATATTTGAATCTCTTTTTTCTGCTGAATTAGTTTTGTTCCATGCCATTTTAAAATACGTATTCCCGAACTATACATATGTATCTCTATGTTGATGATCAAGGAAACTACTAATTATATTACATAAAGCACTTCCATTGCCTGAAACTGAGTTTTCTCCAGTGTATCGTTGTGTCCCTCTAGCATACAAGAAGATCCGCAGACTGAAAGTTGTTCAAATATTCCCAACAAAAGATAAATACTTTAACTAATCTCAAACAAGGAGATATCTAACCTAGAATCAAGGATAAATTTCCTGTTAGTGAGAACAGATCAGTGGAGTGGCTTACTTTCAGAAGTTGTGGGTGCTCCTCCAAACTGGAAGTTTTTAAGAAGAGACTGGACAGCCATTTGTCCAAAACGGTTTAGTGTCTCTTGCTTAAGCAGGAAGTTGAACTAGAAGACCTCCAAAGTCCCTTCTAACTTTGTTATTCTGTATTCTGTAGTCTATGGTAGAATGATTACAGTATTAAAAAGATACCAAAAATATGAAGAAAATATACAAGAAATACAATCTTCACTATGGGATTAAAATAGTATAGCATACTGAATTTTCATGAGTACAGTAGAATTATCGCTTTAAAAAAATCTAAAAATATATGTAGTGGCATACGAGCTATAACATTCTATTAGCCTCTGTCAGAGCATGAGTAAGAGTTGGGTGTGTGTTTCTAAAGAGGACAATTGCTTCATGGAGAGATAGTGGAGACTTTTTTTTTCATGCTTTTATGTACAATTTTATGCATAGGTATATTTACAAGAATTAATGAAAAGTAGAGCTATTCAAAGCATAGTGTCCAAACATTTCAGATTCTAATTCTCTCTACTTCTCTCCCAGAACTACTTGCTAGCAACCACACACTCTGTTGTGTTGCTACCAACTCCCCCGTCCCCATCCCTCAACTATTCACTAAGAGGCAAGAGTAAAAAGGGAAGGGGTAAGTTACTTGGAGTGTAAAGAAAAGGGGAGGTCCATGCTTCTTGGACCTCCATAGCCATCCCTCTGTGTCGATGTTGCATGATGCACATCCTTCTGGATCTTCTGCCTAGCTCTTCCCAGTCTGGGACTTCCTCAAAAGCTCCAGGAATCCATTTCCCTTATCCTTATCTGCCTTGGGTTTTGGCTGGACCACATCCTCTACTTTGCTTTGCTTGCCTTCCTAGGCCTAGGCAGCCTCTAGCTCAGAGGTCCCCAATCTTTTGGGCACCAGGGACCAGTTCCCTGGAGAAAGGTTTTTCCACGGACCAGAGAGTACATGGTTTTGTGTGCTGCCTGCATCCTACAGATGGGACTTTGCTTGTTTGTGCGAACTGGTTGCTGGTCCACGGACCAGGGGTTGGGGACCCCTGCTCTAGCTGACATCTTCACTGTCTTCTCCCGCCAGGACCAAGAAATGGCAACTGCACGCTCAAATTCCCAGCACATTTACCAGTAGCCCTTGACTTACAACTATTTATTTAATGAGTGGTCAAACCTTTCTAGGGAGCTTCTGACAAGCAAAGTCAATGGGGGAAGTCACATCTGCTTAACAACCGCATGATTCACTTAACAGCTGTGGTGATTTGCTTAGCAACCATGGCAATAAAGGTTGTAGAATGGGGCACGATTCACTGAACAGCTGTCTTGCTTAGCGATGCAAATTTTGGGCTCAATTGTGGTCATATGTCGAGGACTACCTGCACAGCAATGCCTCTCCCCAGGCTTACAACTTCCGCTGTTCTCTCCAAATGCAATTTCTGCAACAAATGTGACAACATTCCTCTCACTCTTTCCTCCCTTCTTCTCTCTATGCCTTTACAGCTCTAACTGGCAGGATGTCTCCCAGCAATTGCAGGGGTTTATTTCGCCCAGGTTTTAGGCCCCAACACTTACCAGTATATACCAGGCTTTCCAATGGGAACACTGCCCCCATCCCCCTACAATAGCCCCACCAGCAACTAGAACAACTTATATAGCACAACTTATCTATCCTTGAGACAGCACAGCTACACGCCATATACCATTTCTCCTATATTTTTTTACCTTTTTCTCTGCTGATTCAGCAACAGCAAGCCTGGACACAAAACCCATATGACACAGCATCTTATACCTTTGTCCTAAAGTTTGATTTTCATGTATGAGACAAACATGACTCTACAAGTTGGATGTCATTTCCATTTTTTGAGAAATAATGTCAATGCACCAAAAGCTACAATATGTGCTCTTGCGATCTGCATTCTTGATGTGGTGCTGAAGCACGCATAACATGTTTTCAGCTGCAAATATTTCCGGACGAGGCAGGTTATCTAGACTCAATTCAGGCCTGACTAAGGGAAAGTATTTTTATATTGGTGTGGTTCTATACTGAAAAGCAGACAATGATAATACACCTCTGTTGGTTCTGCTGGATTTCTTAGAAGCAAATCATGTTTTCTTTCTCCTGTTTGCATAACATGCTTAACTGAATCATATAGGCAGTAAACATGGTTGAACTCCCTATCCTGTATAGAACCTGTTTAATTAATCCAGAAGGCATTAGATTGAATAGAAACAGACTTGGTTTTCTGTTTGCCATTAAACCATCTTCCCAATTAAGCATACCCCTCCCGTGTTATGTAAATCATTTACAGTGGGTTAGTTGACTATTATCACTCACGGCACTCAAGAAAATCCTATCTCCATCACTTCACTAATTTTCAAATTTGTTTGTGTTTTATTCAATTTATATGGCCACCCATCTCACCATGGTGTTCCGGGTTGCTAAAAACAGTTAAAAATACATAGGCAGCAAAAAAACAGCAAAAAATAAAATGTGTTACTGATGAGCAAGGTAAAGACTAATCACAATTAACATAACCGTTATATGAGCTCTAACTGACAATCTGATCTCCAAGCTCCTCAAAACACAATACATTTTGGGGACTTTGCAAACGGCCAGTCTAATCTCCAGGAAAATGATGTTCTAAGGGGCAGACGCCATGACTGAAAAGGCTCACTTCCTGGGCCACACCAGATGATACTCTTTGATTGATGGGATATGTAACATGCTCTTCTGTCAGATCTGATGGGATGGATAGAATCAATCAGAGTGAAACAATCCTGCAAATATCCCAGCCCTACTGCCATGTCCACAGCAAAAAAAAAGGAGATAGAAAAGTAACACAAACATATGGAAACTGATACAGGTAGTCCTCAACTTACGACCACACTCAAAATGTCTGTTGCTAAGTGAGACAATTTCCCACAATGTTTTTATTTATGCTTACTAGTTGTTTGCCTTTGTTTTAGTCTACTGCCACTAATGCAGACTTTTCCTTTGTATTTCATAATTCAATGTTCATGAAGAGCAGGAAGTCTTCCAATAGCTTCAAGCATGTGAAGTTGGGGAAGCTCAACAGGTTGCCCCAAATCCTCTGTACAGTATCACTAAGATCAGGGTTAGGCGTTATTGTGCCAATTTTCTTCAGGAAACTGTTTATCTTCCACAACAGGTTTGGCAGTGCTGCTGGAATGCAGCATTCCTCCCTCACTATAAGCATTATTAATAGCAGATTTCACCCTGTATCATCATTTGTTCTGCTACCTTTCAATCCTTTCAAAATCTCACTTAACCTTCCTTATACACAAGTATATAACCTTCCTTATATACAAGTATTCTACATTGCACATAACTAACACATAATTCACTTCATAGAGCAGTGATGGCGAACCTTTTAGAGACCCAGTGCCCAAACTGCAACCCAAAACCTACTTATTTATCACCGGATGCCGGGTGGGCGTGGCAGCGGTGGTCATGGCAGACTGGGTGGGTAGGGCCAGGGTGGCAGGGGCCAGTCCCTCACCATCTCCGGGGCATGGCATGTGTGCCCACAGAGAGGGCTCTGAGTGCCACCTCTGGCACGCGTGCCATAGGTTCGCCACCACTGTCAAAGAGTATTCCCACAACTGTTCCTATTTAAGATTCTTTCACCGGCCTACCAATGAAGATTGGTCTCACTTTTACAGTGAAAACATATGCAAGAATGTAATAAACAGCAACTTTTTAGTATGTCTGATGTCTCAAAACAAATTGTGAACATATCTGATCCAATTACTTTCCATGTCATCCCAAACTAAGGCAACCAAATCTCTACTTGTCTTTAAGGATAAAGATCACTGAGGCTTACAATTTATCTTTAACTAGGCATCTTTTTTTCTTACTTGAAATCTCACCAATTCCAACAGAATTAATTGGAAAAACTGGCTGTATTACAATCCAGGGGCATTTATATAAGGTAAGAGTCCTTATGGTTTTTTTTCCAAAAAGTGATAATTAACTTATGTAGTAGTCAATATTCCACCTGATCTAACCCCAGTAAACATCTTTCAGAAGGTACTTTTTCACTTTAATTTAAGGTATTCACCTTGGAGAATAAATCAAGTCAAGCTTTTTACTTCTTAAATATGATAAAAGTTATGTAAGTACTGCTTTGTAGGAATATATTTTGTAAGTACATATTTTGTAATCTCTTTCCATTTTGGATGTAATTGCAGCCATTTATTGGTCTAAAACTTTATTGCCTACACTGTCCTTTCTGACTTAATCAAAATTCTGCTCAGTTCTGCTCTTTTCCTAAAGCTATTCATCCAGCATTTATGTTTGGAGGTTTTGTTACTCCCATCTCATTCCATTTAATTTTTTGGCAATAATCTTTGCTGAGCTCAACTTTGAGACAGAAATCTTCATTTAAGAAGTACAACCAAAAAGATGCAATTGTTTGGCTTGCAACCATTTTTACTCCACTGCAGAATCTGAATGTTCCTCTGTTCATGCAGGGGTTGAGCACCACCTATTCCACTTATTCCATAAGAGGGACTAAGAAAATTATCACTTTCTGCAGTTGTATCTTTTCTATCAGTCTTTCCTAGCTTAAGAGATTCTAGATATTTTGAGAGTGCAGAACTGGCTGGAAAGCTGAGAGCTGTCATCTGTCAAACAGATTGAAAAGGACTGCTTGGAAGTTAAACATGTGCTTCTATATTCTACTCAGATTCAATAGGAACCCCAACATTTATGCTTGTTAGAATTCTTCAAAGACATAGAGCTGAGGAGAGAATGGTCCCCTGTACTGACTTTCCAGGGGACAATTTTTTCCTCAGCTCTTCTTTCTTTGTCAACAACTTGTCCAAGTAATTCAAGGCAATCTTAAGGAGACAGCTGTATCTCAGGAACCTAAACAGAGATGGTAGAACAGTGACATCCAAATATAGCTGCTCTGGACCTGATTCAGTAATAGTAACTATTCTGATCAATTATATTTAACTGAGAATGCAATACTGCAAAACTCACAAGTGAATCAGGTCTGACAATGTAATAGTGACAAATAGATCTTGGTGCCCAGTCCTTAATAGGGCCTAACTATTATCCTTCTTTAATCATTAGGTGACACATTTGACCACAATCTAAATAGAAAGATCTTGTAGGCCTGATCTTTCCACCTCTTCTGCTTAACAATTAGAATGGGAGTGAAGTCCCTGATGAAAATTGGCAGGTTTAGCGGCAGAAAAGGTTGCCGTACTGACACACACGGTGCCATGGAGCTAACCTTTTCTGACAATGCATCTCATTGATCAGAAAATGATGTAGAGAGAGTGCAGTTATATAATAGCATGGAAAGGCAATGCCAGAGTTAATTTTAATATGTCCCCACCCAATAATATATAAAATTTCTAAACAGATTCTCTAAACCTTATATTTAGCGCTAATTAGTATGAACACAAGACCAAGTCTTAGATTAAAATAGTATTTTGTGTTCTCATTGTTATGCTCTGGAGTATTAAAAAATGAAAAGCAGGAAAGTGCTTTTAAAAAACACAGTCTTCTGACTGTCATCAATTCATTCTGCCTGTCTTCATATTCACTCAAGGAAGACAACATTCCTCCTCATTATTCCAAAAGATATGTAACTGCAATGAATAGCACGGCTAGGTTTTGAGATGAAACCCACGTGATTCATGGTTTAGATATCATCCCCATCAGATGGAGTTCAAATAATTACAACCCGAAAGAGAAAACTACCAGTTATTTGACATGGTCTGCTACATTAAAGCGCATCCCATTTCTTATGTGAAGCGTCTTTATTCACTTTGATATATGATCACTGCTTGCACTCCTTGATTGCTTTTCAAAAGCAATCTAAATTAATGTGGATTGGTAAAGGGTAATTATCGCTATGAATAATTAGTGCATACTAATAAATGCAAATAGGACAAAGCTTACTAGTGCTAACAGAGCTTATCCTTTTGGCTAAGAGAATTTGGGTAGCACGAAAGGAAGCTATGTCTACAGTTATAGGGAGCATTTGGAGGGCAAGAGCCAATTTAAGCAAGGAAGGGGATCCAGAAAAGGATTTAAACATTTGGACTGAAAACTAAAAGCATAATAGAGTAGTTCTAGTAAATAAATAATTCGAATAAGTTTCCTATGAAGCACACTGTACGGCAGATAAGCTACAAAAAAATCTCACAGATTCCAAATTTAGATGGATCTTAATGATACCCTGAAAAATGTATCATGGGTAAAAAGGGAAATAGCTTCACAACTTTTTCCAGGCTGTGGATCACCCTAATGTATGCAACAGTAACCTTGGATGGTACTCCAAAGCAAATGTATAGATTGGGGCACACACTTTGTTATAAATACAGCTTGCATCAAGGGGCTTATATCTTCTAAGCATATATTTGCAGAGGTCTTGTTTTACCATCAGAATACAAGGATTAACTAAACAGCCAAGGGCCACATCTGCATGAAACTGTGAGTGTCCCATTTGGGAAGCGCCTGCTAATTAGAGAGAACAATGCTGAACAAGAGGGATCAATCAGCTGATTTGCATGGATAAAGAAAACTGGTTTATGCCAGGAACGTATTAGGCAGACATAGAAAAACCGCAGAAAATGGAATAGTCTATGTTAGGAATACTCAATGTTTTGTACCAAAAATTGCAGAAGTCCTTTGAATGGCATGATGGGAGTTGTACTCCAAACAAAAGAATGGAGAAAGCCAACAAAAAGATACTGTTCTTTCCACCATCCACCCTCACATTCAAGATGTGTTCTACTTACATTGCCACTTTAAACCTTTTTTTTGAGAGGGGATAAATAGGTGATCATACTTCCAAATAGATTCCCATGGATTGCTTTCGTCTATGGTTTCTTTATTTTCTGAAAATATCAATGGGGCCCAAAAGAATTCTGCAAAATAAGTACAAACCTTTTCTTTGCAATATGATGGTTTCCAATTCAATTTGCTTTTCTCAAAATTAAACCCACTTATCTTTTTTAGGAATCTTGAGGAGAGCTAAGCGCAGCACCTATAAACATACTAGGGGTTCTAACAGTAGACACATAGCGCTCTATGGGCCTTTCAGTACATGCACTTCCTTGCTAGTCCCTCAAATTCTCTGATTGTGCTACACTACAAGACAAAGTCTGAACAATCCCCATTCTTGTGGGAAGCTCTACTTGTGCTTAAGCTGCCTCTTCACAGTCTAACACTCCCTGTGACAGGCTCAGAAGCATCAGAGTTGGTCTATCTCATACCCACTCTAAGTCCTTACTAGACTAAGTCTCAAAACAGCTACTGTGTATGTAAATAACTAAAGCTCCTCTGAGCCTAGAATAAAACAAACAGGGATGTGCAAAGGATATAAATGCAGTAAATGCATTTTACCTCGACTTACCACCATATCCAAGCCCCAAATTTCCATTGGTAAGCTAGGCAATTAAGTGAGTTGCATCCCGTTTTACAACCTTTTTTGCCATAGCTGTTAAGTGAATCACTGCAGTTTTAAACAGAATAACAAAGTTCAAAGGGACCTTGAAGGTCTTTTAGTCCAAACCCCTACTCAAGCAGGAAACCCTGTACCATTTCAGACAAATGGTTATCCAATCTCTTCTTAAAAACCTCCAGTGTTGAAGCACCCACAACTGCTGAAGGTAAGTTGTTTCACTGATTAACTGTTCTATCAGGAAATTTCTTAGTTCTAGGTTGGTTCTCTCCTTGACTAGTTTCCATCCATTGTTTCTTGTCCTGCTTTAAGATGATTTTGGAGAATAGGTTCACCCCTCTTCTTTGTGACAACCCCTTAGATATTGGAATACAGTTATGTCACTGCTAGTCCTTCTTTTCATTAAACTAGACATACCCAATTCCCGCAACCATTCTTTGTGTGTTTTAGCCTCCAATTCCCTAATCATTTTTGTTGCTCTTCTCTGCATCCTTACCAGTCTCAACATTTTTTTACGTCGTGGGGACCAAAACTGGATGCAGTATTCCAAGTGTGGCCTTACCAAGGTATTATAAAGTGGTACTAAAACTTCATGTGATATTGATTCTATCCCTCTGTTAATGCAGCCTAGGACTGAGTTGGCTGTTTTGGCAGCTGCAGCACACCACTGGCTCATATTTAAGTGACTGTCCACTAGGACTCCAAGATCCCGCTCACAATTACTACTATTAAGTGAATCATGCAGTCATTGAGCGAATTTGGATTCCCCCATTACTTTGTTTGTCAGAAGCTGACTGACAAGGTTACAAATGGTGATCAAATAAATACATGCCAGTTGCCATAGCCCAAAATTTGATCATGTGACCATTGGATGCTGCAATGTTTGGGTTATCAGTGCATGTAACATGATGTGTGTGTGGATAAGCAAAATCAAGCTTTTAATAGTGAGTGCCACACCAAATGCAGTAATCAAACAGGTGGTAAGGAAATAGGGGAACTCAGGCACCACACAGGTTATGTAAAAAGTAAACACAGGGTTAGTCATAAAGGACTCAAATGTTTATACACCAAAGCACAGAGTATGAGCAATAAACAGGGTGAATTAAAAATTCAGGTAAATGAGGGCAGATATGATATTGTTGCCATTATGGAAACTTGGTGGGATGAAACCCACAAATGGAACATACAGCTAGAGGGATTTAAATTATTTAGAAGAAACAGATCAAATAAAAGAGGAGTTGGAATTGCTCTCTATATAAGTAATAACTACACCTCTACAGAAATAGAGCACAACAATGATGAAAACTGTCTTGAATGCATTTGGGTCAATATAAAAGGGGGGAGGAAATGACATTGCCATAAGTGTATACTATAGGCCACCCAACCAAACAGAGGAAATAGATGAACTTTTTGCTAGTCAGTTAACTAATTATGTAGGAAGCACATCACAATAATAATGGGGGACTTTAATTACCCTGACATCAACTGGGAAATAATCTCTGCACCAAGTGGAAGATCAAACAGATTCCTGACAAACCTAGTGGACAACTTTGTCTCCCAAAAAGTAGAGAAGAGAACTAGGGGATTAGCCATATTGGACTTAATTCTCACTAACAGAGATGAAATGATCGAAGGTGTTGAAGCCACAGGAACCTTGGGGAGGAGTGATCATGCAATACTGGAATTCAACATTATGCAAGCACAAACAATAGAACATAGTCAAACTGGAGTCTTGGACTTCAAGAGAGCTAATTTCAATAAATTTAGAGAGAGCTTGGGAAGGACTCCATGGATGAGAATCCTCCAGGGGAAAATAACTCAAGAAGCTTGGGGAATTTTGAAAAGTGAGATTATAAAAGCCCAGTCTAGCACAATAACAAAAAAGAAGAAAAATAACAGAAACCAGCATGGCTGCATAAAGAACTCTCTGATCAATTGAAAGATAAAAAGGACAAGTATAAAAAATGGAAAGAGGAGCACATAACTAAGGCAACAAAAGTCAAAAATAACAAAAAATACTTCAACATGTAAAAAACAAGAAAAAAGTGAAGGAAATGATTAGTCCATTAGTGGGAGAAAGTGGCAAGAAGGTGACAAGCAACAGGGAGAAAGCAGAACTACTTAACTTGTTTTTTGCATCCATCTTTACGCAAAGGGAAAAAACAGTCCAAATTATCAAAAACAGTATTGTAAAAAAAAACAGATTAGGAACACAAGTTAAGATAGGCAAGAAAATGGTAAGTGAGCACCTGTCCACCCTAGATGAGTTCAAATCACCAGAACCAGATGGATTACACCCCAAGGTTCTGAAGAAACTAGAAGATGTGATCTCAGAACCACTGAACTATATCTTTCAAAGATCCTAGAGCACTGGGGAACTACCAAAGGACTGGATCCAGGAAACTACAGACCTATCAACCTGACCTCAATACCTGGGAAGATTCTGGAAAAGATAATCAAGCAACGAATCAGCAAACACCTAGAGGCAAACAAAGACCATCACCAAAAGCCAACATGGGTTTGTCAAAAACATATCATGCCAGACAAATCTTAGTGCATTCTTTGACCAGGTGACAAACTTAGTGGACCAGAGGAATGCTCTGGATATAATATACTTGGACTTCAGTAAAGCATTTGATAAATTTGATGAGCTCCCCATCTATCGCCTCATCCAAATCATTGATAAAGATATTGAAGAGCACTGGGCCCAGAACATTTGATAAAGTAGACCACAACCTACTACTTGATAAGATAGAAAAATGTGGGTTAGACAGCATCACCACCAGGTGGATTCGTAGCTTGCTGACCGGCCATACTCAGCGTGTATGGAACTGCATCTACATGGAGGGAAGTGTGTAGTGAGGTGCCCCAGGGCTCTGTTCTGTGCCCAGTGCTCTTCAATATCTTTATTAATGATTTGGATGAGGGGATAGATGGGGAGCTCATCAAATTTGCAGACGACACCAAGCTGGCAGGAATAGTCAACACTCCAGAAGATAGGCTTAAGATACAGAAGGATCTTGACAGACTTGAACATTGGTCGCTATCTAACAAAATAAAATTCAATGGAGAGAAAAGTAAGGTTCTACATTTAGGCAAGAAAAATCAAATGCACAGGTACAGTACAGGTGCTATCTTGTTCAGTAGTAGTAACTGTGAGAGGGATCTTGGCGTCCTAGTGGACAATCACTTAAATATGAGCCAGCAGTGTACTGCAGCTGCCGAAAAAGCCAACACAGTGCTAGGCTGCATTAACAGAGGGATAGAATCAAGATCACGTGAAGTATTAATACCACTTTACAATGCCTTGGTAAGGCCACACTTGGAATACTGCATCCAGTTTTTGGTCACCATGATGTAAAAAAGTTGTTCAGACTCTACAAGGAGTACAGAGAAGAGCAACAAAGATGTTTAGGGGACTGGAGGCTAAAACATATAAGGAACGGTTGCTGGAATTGGGTATGTCTAGTTTAATGAAGAGAAGGATGAGGGGGGACATGATAGCAGTCTTCCAATATCTCAGGGGCTGCCACAAAGAAGAGGGAGTCAAGCTATTCTCCAAAGCGCCTGAAGGCAGGACAAGAAGCAACGAATGGAAACTAATCAAGGAGAGAAACAACCTAGAACTAAAGAGAAACTTCCTGACAGTTAGAACAATTAACCAGTGGAACAACCTGCCTCCAGAAGCAGTGAATGCTCCAACACTGGAAGTTTTTAAGAAGAGACTGGACAGCCATTTGTCTGAAATGGTACAGGGTTTTCCTTTCCAACATCATCATCATCATCATCATCATTGTAAGTGTGAAAAACGGTCATTTTTTCAGTGCTTTTGTAACTTTGAACGGTCACTAAATGAATTTTATAATTCGAGGACTACGTCTAGTGCAAGTGAAGCACTCCTCCTCAAGCAGTGCTACCTCAAGCACTGAGGTAGCATGGCATGGGAATTTCCCAAGATATTCCATTTGTGTGGATAGACCTGTTGATAGATGTCCCTATTAAAGTATAGCCAAAGGAGATATTTGTACAGATAGCCAGACTGGGAAAGCCCTTGAAACAGCTACATAAGAGCCTTTCAGAGAAAGCAATGCCTCAATATTTCAAGGAAAGGTGCTTTGCTAAAACTAAAGTGCTTTGAGAAGCATCTATTGAAATATTTTGCCTGGCAACAACATCCATTGTAATTCTACCTGCAAGAGGCCTTTTTTAAACAAGCAAACAAACTTTTATATTAAACGTAACTGAAAGCACATAAAACATTTTAATTCTAAAGATTCTCTGAATACAATTCACAACTCTTAAGGGACAAAAGAAACCCTTCAATTTTGGAGGCCATTTACTTGAAGAAAAAAATGATGAGCTTGTTTCATTATTATCGAAGCCAGTGTTTCTCAGCCTTAGCAACTTCAAGAGGTGTGTACTTTAACTCCCAGAATTGTGGGAATTGAAGTCCCTACCTCTTCCCAAAGTTGGGAAAAAATTGATCTAAGGGATTGGAACTCAGCAAAGAGTTACAGTTCAAAATCTATAGGTAGCTCCCTGCCATGAATGAAGACAAATATACATGGTCGAGGATAATGTTGCAAGATCCAATCTGGATCAGTCACCAGGACCAGAGGTTTTATCTTCCGAGCTTTCGGACTCGTTCTGGAGTCCATCCTCAGGGAATTTCTCTGTGTGCTTTGGGCTGTTCTGTCTGTGGCATTTATATGGTGCCTGTTGTGCATAGCTTTTTAGATGTAGATTGGGATGTTGATGGCTGGCTATTAAATCCCTGCCACACCCAATTCCTAATATGAGTTTAACAACATGATCAATTTTCTGATTTAGTTGTGTCATCTCATGTCAAATACACCAAAGGCAGTGATCTACATGTCATCTGCATTTGTAGATCATCTCTATACCACTATTCGCTTCATATATGCATCTATACATGTAGAGCATCTGCATATTGCTATTCGTTTTTTGGGTTGGATGGTAGAAGTCATGGGTTTTTAAGCAAGAGGTACAGCCACCTGTTCTGACCCAGCCTTTACAAGTAATGAGAATCTGCTTACTCGTGAGTAAACACACCCGTTTTATTAAACCAGGCAGGAACACGTTGGGTAGACAAAACCAAAACAAGTAGTCCCAAAAGAAAATCTTTTCCCCTTCTGAAACAGGGCAAGAACCATCTCTGTTCACATGAGAGCTCCAGATAACAAGTCTTTCAATGATTAACCAAGCAGAAACAGTCCCTGTTCACACCGGATAAGGCAAATTCACTGTCTATTGGTTCCCAGCCTGGAGACTCAGTTGGCAAGTAGTCCCGACAAACCTGGGTCTTGGCAAAGGAATCCGACTTGATTGATGTATCCTGGAAAACGAACGGTTGTCTGTGACAAGAGGCCACTATTTATTTCTCAGCCAGGGAGGGGCTGGCTAATGTCTACTTCTTCTTTTCCCCGAGAGCCAGCTTATTACCTTCCGTTGCTATCCTCTCCTCTCTACACATAGGAGCATCTGGGATGGACTCCCTCTGTTCTTCCCCCTCACTCATCTCAGGCCCTGAAGACAGCTGTTCCTCCTCCTCCTCACTCATCTCCAGCCCCACCTGGACATGGACCGACAGCCTCTGCATCTGCCTCTGATTCTGCTTCCTCATCAAAGCCTTCCAAAGGCTCAGAAGTTGACCCAGGCTCCCCATCCACCTCCTCGTCTGATTCTGCTGCTAGCTCTGCCGACGGACCACAACACCACCATGTATGGAATACACAAATCCAGATGAGTATTAGATGGCAGTAAAGAATTGGCTATCCTGTATCTTTTAAACCTCTAGTCACCCAGGTTTCCCTAGCCCAGAATTGGCCATTTACAGAGGGTTACAAGATCAATCACTACTTAGCTGCAGAGCAAAGACATTGCAATTGACTGGCTACAGGCTTCCCTGTTTCATGACAAACATAGGTGATTTATAAAGCTTTATCATGCAGAAAATCAACCGAAAGCATGATTTTACTTTAATAAATTGTTTATGAGCAGTACTTTTATTTTGCTGCTTACCTACTATTTCACAAAACAGCCTGGAGAAGTTACTATATACAATATACAAAAGACAATATTCAGGAAAATGGTTTCTTGGGGTTTTTTTTCCCTTGAAAATGTTTTGCTTCTCATCCAAGAAACTTCTTCAATTCTGAGCTTCACCATCTTCTTTCTCCCACCTCTGATGAGGCATACCCAACCAAGGCAGCTGCTACCCCTTCACTGTGACCAAGCACACCTAGTCAGCTGCAGGAAGATCATGAAGGACAGCTGGGGGTGGCATAGGGCAGCAGGGGAGTGCAGAGAGATCAGAAGGTGTCCGTGTGAAGGGAGCTGATGCAAAGGCAAGTGTGGTAGAAGTGTGAGGTATTTGTCCAACAACCACAGCCAAGAGTATTGGAACCTCAACCACTAAGTAGTGCAGTCACATGGTGTTTCATCTAATGTCAACTTCATTTAGCGATGGAAATTCCAGTCCAATTAGGGTCATTAAGCAAGGATGACCTGAATGTAGAAACGCATTCTGTTAATAGTAGCCCCACAGCGAGGTCGGTGACAAATAAATTTAACAAATAAATAAATAAATAGAAGCACAGTGTTTTCCCGAAAATAAGACCCAGTCTTATTTATTTATTTTTTGCCTCCAAAAGAGGCACCAGGTCTTATTTTTGGTGTGGGGGGTGTCTTTTCCACTCACCTCACTATAGCTCGGTTCTCGGCTGCACAGGTATTCCGAAAAGGCTTCTGACTGTGAAATGCAGGCCTGAGTTCCATTTTCAGCTGCAGAATGAAGCTGCTCCTTCGGCCACAGAAGAAGTGGGCCAGCGAGGCAAGTGTCGATCCATGGGAGGCCTGGCTGCAATGGTAAGCGCCACATCGGCCCTAGCTTGATTTTTAGGCGTGCGCCTCACCCCAAAACTAGGGCTTATTTTGGGTAGGGCTTATATTAGGCCCACTCCAAAAATCAAGCTAGGGCTTATTTTCGGGGTAGGTCTTACTTTCAGGGAAACACGGTGATACTATGGCTCCTATAGAGTTGCTTTGATCTTATATTCAGTTATTTATGGAATTTATTTGCCATTTATCTCATATCTAATGATTCTGAGAGGCTACAGCATAAAGACATTAAAACTTCTATGTGGCATTTCATTTGATCTTTATCTTTACAGACCCTTTTGGTGGAAGGTCGTTGGATTCTGAAATTTCCTTTCCCAATGAAATTGCCAAGACATTTTCATTGTCTCAAATCATTCAGCTACTCTGAAACTGAATTAGCTACTGTTCATCCCCTATAGCTTAATTACAATTCAACCTAATAACAACACAGAAATCAGCCTCTGGTTACTGTAGTGTCCTCCCTTCCCCCTTTCCCCTCCTTGATTTCCATCCTGCCAGGTTACACCAGGAGAGAAATAAAGGCATAAACAATCTGGGCAGAAGGAGAAAATTACAATAATGAAAGTTTATGCTAATAAAAAAGGCTGTATCAGCATGGGAAAAAGGGGTGGGATGCAGCTCTGGAATCATGTCAAAGGTCTACATGGAAGAATCCAAACCATAGCATTTAAACTTCTCTGAAGCAAAGCACCCCCAGAGAATGCTTATCCCACAATGGATCATTCCAGATATAAGATTTGTTTATTATTAAAAATTATTTGTCCACCCATCTTAACATCATAACTCTGGGTGGCAAATAATAGTTAAAAACACAAAATGATAATAACAAAAAAACACCACACTAAATATGTAATCATGGCAGCCAAGGTAAAAACTACCACCATCTCACAACCTCAGCCACAAATTCCAATCCCATGCTCAGTTGCATAGCTTCTTCCATCTCATTTGAACTTGAGAAGATACACAGCCAATAAACAGCTAATACAGAAAGTCAGCCATAAAACCTTAGCTATCATCACTCACTAATATGAGACATTTCTATCCTCTTATGTTAGGAACTAGACTTATATAACTTGGAAATAAAGGGCTACTGCAATGACTATAAAGGTAGGAAGATTTTTTTTTCCTCCAAAAAAAATAATTTAATATGGCCTGGTAAGACTTACGTGCATATGCATGTATGAATTTATTCCTCAATTCATATGGCTGCCTATCTCAAATTCATGAGTCTGAGTGACTAGCAATTATTAAAACAGATTAAGAAAAGAAAAGAAACCTTGGACTTGTCCCAGTTAATCCAGACCCCCACTCACACGGGCGGACACACACTGGATCTAGTTTTTGTCTCTGGCCAGTGGCAGAGTGATCTGACAATAGGGGAGATAGTGGTTGAGCCCTTGTCATGGTCAGACCATTCTCTCCTAAGGTTGGTCTTCCGGACCGCTCCCCCTCGCCGCAGGGAGACGGAACCCCC